>NW_027460503.1:0-66682 GCF_050947875.1 Dermacentor variabilis
TGTGCGGGTGCTAAAAAGAGCAGCATCGGCATGCTTTTCACGTCGTTTGGTAGAAATCCATGTGCGCGTTCTGCCAAAAGCACCATTTGCATGCATATCGTGTGGTTTTGCAGAAAACTGCGTCCTCGTCTACCAAAAGATGCATGCGCATGCTTAAAACGCGTTTTGGCACAAATCCATGTGCGGGTGCTAAAAAGAGCAGCATCGGCATTCTTTTCACGTCGTTTGGTAGAAATCCACGTGCGCGTTCTGCCAAAAGCACCATTTGCATGCATATCGTGTGGTTTTGCAGAAAACTGCGTCCGCGTCTACCAAAAGATGCATGTGCATGCTTAAAACGCGTTTTGGCACAAATCCATGTGCGGGTGCTAAAAAGAGCAGCATCGGCATGCTTTTCACGTCGTTTGGTAGAAATCCACGTGCGCGTTCTGCCAAAAGCACCATTTGCATGCATATCGTGTGGTTTTGCAGAAAACTGCGTCCGCGTCTACCAAAAGATGCATGTGCATGCTTAAAACGCGTTTTGGCACAAATCCATGTGCGGGTGCTAAAAAGAGCAGCATCGGCATGCTTTTCACGTCGTTTGGTAGAAATCCACGTGCGCGTTCTGCCAAAAGCACCATTTGCATGCATATCGTGTGGTTTTGCAGAAAACTGCGTCCGCGTCTACCAAAAGATGCATGTGCATGCTTAAAACGCGTTTTGGCACAAATCCATGTGCGGGTGCTAAAAAGAGCAGCATCGGCATGCTTTTCACGTCGTTTGGTAGAAATCCACGTGCGCGTTCTGCCAAAAGCACCATTTGCATGCATATCGTGTGGTTTTGCAGAAAACTGCGTCCGCGTCTACCAAAAGATGCATGTGCATGCTTAAAACGCGTTTTGGCACAAATCCATGTGCGGGTGCTAAAAAGAGCAGCATCGGCATGCTTTTCACGTCGTTTGGTAGAAATCCACGTGCGCGTTCTGCCAAAAGCACCATTTGCATGCATATCGTGTGGTTTTGCAGAAAACTGCGTCCGCGTCTACCAAAAGATGCATGTGCATGCTTAAAACGCGTTTTGGCACAAATACATGTGCGGGTGCTAAAAATAGCAGCATCGGCATGCTTTTCACGTCGTTTGGTAGAAATCCACGTGCGCGTTCTGCCAAAAGCACCATTTGCATGCATATCGTGTGGTTTTGCAGAAAACTGCGTCCGCGTCTACCAAAAGATGCATGTGCATGCTTAAAACGCGTTTTGGCACAAATCCATGTGCGGGTGCTAAAAAGAGCAGCATCGGCATGCTTTTCACGTCGTTTGGTAGAAATCCACGTGCGCGTTCTGCCAAAAGCACCATTTGCATGCATATCGTGTGGTTTTGCAGAAAACTGCGTCCGCGTCTACCAAAAGATGCATGTGCATGCTTAAAACGCGTTTTGGCACAAATCCATGTGCGGGTGCTAAAAAGAGCAGCATCGGCATGCTTTTCGCGTCGTTTGGTAGAAATCCACGTGCGCGTTCTGCCAAAAGCACCATTTGCATGCATATCGTGTGGTTTTGCAGAAAACTGCGTCCGCGTCTACCAAAAGATACATGCGCATGTTTAAAACGCGTTTTGGCACAAATCCATGTGCGGGTGCTAAAAAGAGCAGCATCGGCATGCTTTTCACGTCGTTTGGTAGAAATCCATGTGCGCGTTCTGCCAAAAGCACCATTTGCATGCATATCGTGTGGTTTTGCAGAAAACTGCGTCCGCGTCTACCAAAGATGCGTGTGCATGCTTAAAACGCGTTTTGGCACAAAACAATGTGCGGGTGCTAAAAAGAGCAGCATCGGCATGCTTTTCACGTAGTTTGGTAGAAATCCACGTGCACGTTCTGCCAAAAGCACCATTTGCATGCATATCGTGTGGTTTTGCAGAAAACTGCGTCCGCGTCTACCAAAGATGCGTGTGCATGCTTAAAACACGTTTTGGCACAAATCCATGTGCGGGTGCTAGAAAGAGCAGCATCGGCGTGCTTTTCACATCGTTTGGTAGAAATCCACGTGCGCGTTCTGCCAAAAGCACCATTTGCATGCATATCGTGTGGTTTTGCAGAAAACTGCGTCCGCGTCTACCAAAAGATGCATGTGCATGCTTAAAACGCGTTTTGGCACAAATTCATGTGCGGGTGCTAAAAAGAGCAGCAACGGCATGCTTTTCACGTCGTTTGGTAGAAATCCACGTGCGCGTTCTGCCAAAAGCACCATTTGCATGCATATCGTGTGGTTTTGCAGAAAACTGCGTCCGCGTCTACCAAAGCATGCTTAAAACGCGTTTTGGCACAAATCCATGTGCGGGTGCTAAAAAGAGCAGCATCGGCATGCTTTTCACGTCGTTTGGTAGAAATCCACGTGCGCGTTCTGCCAAAAGCACCATTTGCATGCATATCGTGTGGTTTTGCAGAAAACTGCGACCGCGTCTACCAAAGATGCGTGTGCATGCTTAAAACGCGTTTTGGCACAAAACAATGTGCGGGTGCTAAAAAGAGCAGCATCGGCATGCTTTTCACGTAGTTTGGTAGAAATCCACGTGCACGTTCTGCCAAAAGCACCATTTGCATGCATATCATGTGGTTTTGCAGAAAACTGCGTCCGCGTCTACCAAAGATGGGTGTGCATGCTTAAAACACGTTTTGGCACAAATCCATGTGCGGGTGCTAAAAAGAGCAGCATCGGCATGCTTTTCACGTCGTTTGGTAGAAATCCACGTGCGCGTTCTGCCAAAAGCACCATTTGCATGCATATCGTGTGGTTTTGCAGAAAACTGCGTCCGCGTCTACCAAAAGATGCATGTGCATGCTTAAAACGCGTTTTGGCACAAATCCATGTGCGGGTGCTAAAAAGAGCAGCATCGGCATGCTTTTCACGTCGTTTGGTAGAAATCCACGTGCGCGTTCTGACAAAAGCACCATTTGCATGCATATCGTGTGGTTTTTCAGAAAACTGCGTCCGCGTCTACCAAAAGATGCATGTGCATGCTTAAAACGCGTTTTGGCACAAATCCATGTGCGGGTGCTAAAAAGAGCAGCAACGGCATGCTTTTCACGTCGTTTGGTAGAAATCCACGTGCGCGTTCTGCCAAAAGCACCATTTGCATGCATATCGTGTGGTTTTTCAGAAAACTGCGTCCGCGTCTACCAAAGCATGCTTAAAACGCGTTTGGCACAAATCCATGTGCGGGTGCTAAAAAGAGCAGCATCGGCATGCTTTTCACGTCGTTTGGTAGAAATCCACGTGCGCGTTCTGCCAAAAGCACCATTTGCATGCATATCGTGTGGTTTTGCAGAAAACTGCGACCGCGTCTACCAAAGATGCGTGTGCATGCTTAAAACGCGTTTTGGCACAAAACAATGTGCGGGTGCTAAAAAGAGCAGCATCGGCATGCTTTTCACGTAGTTTGGTAGAAATCCACGTGCACGTTCTGCCAAAAGCACCATTTGCATGCATATCATGTGGTTTTGCAGAAAACTGCGTCCGCGTCTACCAAAGATGCGTGTGCATGCTTAAAACACGTTTTGGCACAAATCCATGTGCGGGTGCTAAAAAGAGCAGCATCGGCATGCTTTTCACGTCGTTTGGTAGAAATCCACGTGCGCGTTCTGCCAAAAGCACCATTTGCATGCATATCGTGTGGTTTTGCAGAAAACTGCGTCCGCGTCTACCAAAAGATGCATGTGCATGCTTAAAAGGCGTTTTGGCACAAATCCATGTGCGGGTGCTAAAAAGAGCAGCAACGGCATGCTTTTCGCGTCGTTTGGTAGAAATCCACGTGCGCGTTCTGCCAAAAGCACCATTTGCATGCATATCGTGTGGTTTTGCAGAAAACTGCGTCCGCGTCTACCAAAGCATGTGCATGCTTAAAACGCGTTTTGGCACAAATCCATGTGCGGGTGCTAAAAAGAGCAGCATCGGCATGCTTTTCACGTCGTTTGGTAGAAATCCATGTGCGCGTTCTCCCAAATGCACCATTTGCATACATATCGTGTGGTTTTGCAGAAAACTGCGTCGGCGTCTACCAAAATATGCATGTGCATGCTTAAAACGCGTTTTGGCACAAAACAATGTGCGGGTGCTAAAAAGAGCAGCATCGGCATGCTTGTCATGTAGTTTGGCAGAAATCCACGTGCGCGTTCTGCCAAAAGCACCATTTGCATGCATATCGTGTGGTTTTGCAGAAAACTGCGTCCGCGTCTACCAAAAGATGCGTGTGCATGCTTAAAACGCGTTTTGGCACAAATCCATGTGCGGGTGCTAAAAAGAGCAGCATCGGCATGCTTCTCACGTCGTTTGGTAGAAATCCACGTGCACGTTCTGCCAAAAGCACCATTTGCATGCATATCGTGTGGTTTTGCAGAAAACTGCGACCGCGTCTACCGAAAGATGCATGTGCATGCTTAAAACGCGTTTTGGCACAAATTCATGTGCGGGTGCTAAAAAGAGCAGCATCGGCATGCTTTTCACGTCGTTTGGTAGAAATCCATGTGCGCGTTCTGCCAGAAGCCCCATTTGCATGCATATCGTGTGGTTTTGCAGAAAACTGCGTCCGCGTCTACCAAAGATGCGTGTGCATGCTTAAAACGCGTTTTGGCACAAATCCATGTGCGGGTGCTAAAAAGAGCAGCATCGGCATGCTTTTCACGTCGTTTGGTAGAAATCCACGTGCGCTTTCTGCCAAAAGCACCATTTGCATGCATATCGTGTGGTTTTGCAGAAAACTGCGTCCGCGTCTACCAAAAGATGCATGTGCATGCTTAAAACGCGTTTTGGCACAAATCCATGTGCGGGTGCTAAAAAGAGCAGCAACGGCATGCTTTTCGCGTCGTTTGGTAGAAATCCACGTGCGCGTTCTGCCAAAAGCACCATTTGCATGCATATCGTGTGGTTTTGCAGAAAACTGCGTCCGCGTCTACCAAAGCATGTGCATGCTTAAAACGCGTTTTGGCACAAATCCATGTGCGGGTGCTAAAAAGAGCAGCATCGGCATGCTTTTCACGTCGTTTGGTAGAAATCCATGTGCGCGTTCTCCCAAAAGCACCATTTGCATACATATCGTGTGGTTTTGCAGAAAACTGCGTCGGCGTCTACCAAAATATGCATGTGCATGCTTAAAACGCGTTTTGGCACAAAACAATGTGCGGGTGCTAAAAAGAGCAGCATCGGCATGCTTTTCACGTAGTTTGGCAGAAATCCACGTGCGCGTTCTGCCAAAAGCACCATTTGCATGCATATCGTGTGGTTTTGCAGAAAACTGCGTCCGCGTCTACCAAAAGATGCGTGTGCATGCTTAAAACGCGTTTTGGCACAAATCCATGTGCGTGTGCTAAAAAGAGCAGCATCGGCATGCTTTTCACGTCGTTTGGTAGAAATCCACGTGCGCGTTCTGCCAAAAGCACCATTTGCATGCATATCGTGGGTTTTGCAGAAAACTGCGTCCGCGTCTACCAAAAGATGCATGTGCATGCTTAAAACGCGTTTTGGCACAAATCCATGTGCGGGTGCTAAAAAGAGCAGCATCGGCATGCTTTTCACGTCGTTTGGTAGAAATCCACGTGCGCGTTCTGCCAAAAGCACCATTTGCATGCATATCGTGTGGTTTTGCAGAAAACTGCGTCCGCGTCTACCAAAAGATGCATGTGTATGGCTTAAAACGCGTTTTGGCACAAATCCATGTGCGTGTGCTAAAAAGAGCAGCATCGGCATGCTTTTCACGTCGTTTGGTAGAAATCCACGTGCGCGTTCTGCCAAAAGCACCATTTGCATGCATATCGTGTGGTTTTGCAGAAAACTGCGTCCGCGTCTACCAAAAGATGCATGTGCATGCTTAAAACGCGTTTTGGCACAAAACAATGTGCGGGTGCTAAAAAGAGCAGCATCGGCATGCTTTTCACGTAGTTTGGCAGAAATCCACGTGCGCGTTCTGCCAAAAGCACCATTTGCATGCATATCGTGTGGTTTTGCAGAAAACTGCGTCCGCGTCTACCAAAAGATGCGTGTGCATGCTTAAAACGCGTTTTGGCACAAATCCATGTGCGTGTGCTAAAAAGAGCAGCATCGGCATGCTTTTCACGTCGTTTGGTAGAAATCCACGTGCGCGTTCTGCCAAAAGCACCATTTGCATGCATATCGTGGGTTTTGCAGAAAACTGCGTCCGCGTCTACCAAAAGATGCATGTGCATGCTTAAAACGCGTTTTGGCACAAATCCATGTGCGGGTGCTAAAAAGAGCAGCATCGGCACGCTTTTCACGTCGTTTGGTAGAAATCCACGTGCGCGTTCTGCCAAAAGCACCATTTGCATGCATATCGTGTGGTTTTACAGAAAACTGCGTCCGCGTCTACCAAAAGATGCATGTGTATGGCTTAAAACGCGTTTTGGCACAAATCCATGTGCGTGTGCTAAAAAGAGCAGCATCGGCATGCTTTTCACGTCGTTTGGTAGAAATCCACGTGCGCGTCTGGCAAAAGCACCATTTGCATGCATATCGTGTGGTTTTGCAGAAAACTGCGACCGCGTCTACCAAAAGATGCATGTGCATGCTTAAAACGCGTTTTGGCACAAAACAATGTGCGGGTGCTAAAAAGAGCAGCATCGGCATGCTTTTCACGTAGTTTGGTAGAAATCCACGTGCACGTTCTGCCAAAAGCACCATTTGCATGCATATCATGTGGTTTTGCAGAAAACTGCGTCCGCGTCTACCAAAGATGCGTGTGCATGCTTAAAACACGTTTTGGCACAAATCCATGTGCGGGTGCTAAAAAGAGCAGCATCGGCATGCTTTTCACGTCGTTTGGTAGAAATCCACGTGCGCGTTCTGCCAAAAGCACCATTTGCATGCATATCGTGTGGTTTTGCAGAAAACTGCGTCCGCGTCTACCAAAAGATGCATGTGCATGCTTAAAACGCGTTTTGGCACAAATCCATGTGCGGGTGCTAAAAAGAGCAGCATCGGCATGCTTTTCACGTCGTTTGGTAGAAATCCACGTGCGCGTTCTGACAAAAGCACCATTTGCATGCATATCGTGTGGTTTTTCAGAAAACTGCGTCCGCGTCTACCAAAAGATGCATGTGCATGCTTAAAACGCGTTTTGGCACAAATCCATGTGCGGGTGCTAAAAAGAGCAGCATCGGCACGCTTTTCACGTCGTTTGGTGGAAATCCACGTGCGCGTTCTGCCAAAAGCACCATTTGCATGCATATCGTGTGGTTTTGCAGAAAACTGCGTCCGCGTCTACCAAAAGATGCATGTGCATGCTTAAAACGCGTTTTGGCACAAATCAATGTGCGGGTGCTAAAAAGAGCAGCATCGGCATGCTTTTCACGTCGTTTGGTAGAAATCCACGTGCGCGTTCTGCCAAAAGCACCATTTGCATGCATATCGTGTGGTTTTGCAGAAAACTGCGTCCGCGTCTACCAAAAGATGCATGTGCATGCTTAAAAGGCGTTTTGGCACAAATCCATGTGCGGGTGCTAAAAAGAGCAGCATCGGCATGCTTTTCACGTCGTTTGGTAGAAATCCACGTGCGCGTTCTGCCAAAAGCACCATTTGCATGCATATCGTGTGGTTTTGCAGAAAACTGCGTCCTCGTCTACCAAAAGATGCATGCGCATGCTTAAAAACGCGTTTTGGCACAAATCCATGTGCGGGTGCTAAAAAGAGCAGCATCGGCATTCTTTTCACGTCGTTTGGTAGAAATCCACGTGAGCGTTATGCCAAAAGCACCATTTGCATGCATATCGTGTGGTTTTGCAGAAAACTGCGTCCGCGTCTACCAAAAGATGCATGTGCATGCTTAAAACGCGTTTTGGCATAAATCCATGTGCGGGTGCTAAAAAGAGCAGCATCGGCATGCTTCTCACGTCGTTTGGTAGAAATCCACGTGCGCGTTCTGCCAAAAGCACCATTTGCATGCATATCGTGTGGTTTTGCAGAAAACTGCGACCGCGTCTACCGAAAGATGCATGTGCATGCTTAAAACGCGTTTTGGCACAAATTCATGTGCGGGTGCTAAAAATAGCAGCATCGGCATGCTTTTCACGTCGTTTGGTAGAAGTCCATGTGCGCGTTCTGCCAGAAGCACCATTTGCATGCATATCGTGTGGTTTTGCAGAAAACTGCGTCCGCGTCTACCAAAGATGCGTGTGCATGCTTAAAACGCGTTTTGGCGCAAATCCATGTGCGGGTGCTAAAAAGAGCAGCATCGGCATGCTTTTCACGTCGTTTGGTAGAAATCCACGTGCGCTTTCTGCCAAACGCACCATTTGCATGCATATCGCGTGGTTTTGCAGAAAACTGCGTCCGCGTCTACCAAAAGATGCATGTGCATGCTTAAAACGCGTTTTGGCACAAATCCATGTGCGGGTGCTAAAAAGAGCAGCAACGGCATGCTTTTCGCGTCGTTTGGTAGAAATCCACGTGCGCGTTCTGCCAAAAGCACCATTTGCATGCATATCGTGTGGTTTTGCAGAAAACTGCGTCCGCGTCTACCAAAGCATGTGCATGCTTAAAACGCGTTTTGGCACAAATCCATGTGCGGGTGCTAAAAAGAGCAGCATCGGCATGCTTTTCACGTCGTTTGGTAGAAATCCATGTGCGCGTTCTCCCAAAAGCACCATTTGCATACATATCGTGTGGTTTTGCAGAAACTGCGTCGGCGTCTACCAAAATATGCATGTGCATGCTTAAAACGCGTTTTGGCACAAAACAATGTGCGGGTGCTAAAAAGAGCAGCATCGGCATGCTTGTCACGTAGTTTGGCAGAAATCCACGTGCGCGTTCTGCCAAAAGCACCATTTGCATGCATATCGTGTGGTTTTGCAGAAAACTGCGTCCGCGTCTACCAAAAGATGCGTGTGCATGCTTAAAACGCGTTTTGGCACAAATCCATGTGCGGGTGCTAAAAAGAGCAGCATCGGCATGCTTCTCACGTCGTTTGGTAGAAATCCACGTGCACGTTCTGCCAAAAGCACCATTTGCATGCATATCGTGTGGTTTTGCAGAAAACTGCGACCGCGTCTACCGAAAGATGCATGTGCATGCTTAAAACGCGTTTTGGCACAAATTCATGTGCGGGTGCTAAAAAGAGCAGCATCGGCATGCTTTTCACGTCGTTTGGTAGAAATCCATGTGCGCGTTCTGCCAGAAGCCCCATTTGCATGCATATCGTGTGGTTTTGCAGAAAACTGCGTCCGCGTCTACCAAAGATGCGTGTGCATGCTTAAAACGCGTTTTGGCACAAATCCATGTGCGGGTGCTAAAAAGAGCAGCATCGGCATGCTTTTCACGTCGTTTGGTAGAAATCCACGTGCGCTTTCTGCCAAAAGCACCATTTGCATGCATATCGTGTGGTTTTGCAGAAAACTGCGTCCGCGTCTACCAAAAGATGCATGTGCATGCTTAAAACGCGTTTTGGCACAAATCCATGTGCGGGTGCTAAAAAGAGCAGCAACGGCATGCTTTTCGCGTCGTTTGGTAGAAATCCACGTGCGCGTTCTGCCAAAAGCACCATTTGCATGCATATCGTGTGGTTTGCAGAAAACTGCGTCCGCGTCTACCAAAGCATGTGCATGCTTAAAACGCGTTTTGGCACAAATCCATGTGCGGGTGCTAAAAAGAGCAGCATCGGCATGCTTTTCACGTCGTTTGGTAGAAATCCATGTGCGCGTTCTCCCAAAAGCACCATTTGCATACATATCGTGTGGTTTTGCAGAAAACTGCGTCGGCGTCTACCAAAATATGCATGTGCATGCTTAAAACGCGTTTTGGCACAAAACAATGTGCGGGTGCTAAAAAGAGCAGCATCGGCATGCTTTTCACGTAGTTTGGCAGAAATCCACGTGCGCGTTCTGCCAAAAGCACCATTTGCATGCATATCGTGTGGTTTTGCAGAAAACTGCGTCCGCGTCTACCAAAAGATGCGTGTGCATGCTTAAAACGCGTTTTGGCACAAATCCATGTGCGTGTGCTAAAAAGAGCAGCATCGGCATGCTTTTCACGTCGTTTGGTAGAAATCCACGTGCGCGTTCTGCCAAAAGCACCATTTGCATGCATATCGTGGGTTTTGCAGAAAACTGCGTCCGCGTCTACCAAAAGATGCATGTGCATGCTTAAAACGCGTTTTGGCACAAATCCATGTGCGGGTGCTAAAAAGAGCAGCATCGGCATGCTTTTCACGTCGTTTGGTAGAAATCCACGTGCGCGTTCTGCCAAAAGCACCATTTGCATGCATATCGTGTGGTTTTGCAGAAAACTGCGTCCGCGTCTACCAAAAGATGCATGTGTATGGCTTAAAACGCGTTTTGGCACAAATCCATGTGCGTGTGCTAAAAAGAGCAGCATCGGCATGCTTTTCACGTCGTTTGGTAGAAATCCACGTGCGCGTTCTGCCAAAAGCACCATTTGCATGCATATCGTGTGGTTTTGCAGAAAACTGCGTCCGCGTCTACCAAAAGATGCATGTGCATGCTTAAAACGCGTTTTGGCACAAAACAATGTGCGGGTGCTAAAAAGAGCAGCATCGGCATGCTTTTCACGTAGTTTGGCAGAAATCCACGTGCGCGTTCTGCCAAAAGCACCATTTGCATGCATATCGTGTGGTTTTGCAGAAAACTGCGTCCGCGTCTACCAAAAGATGCGTGTGCATGCTTAAAACGCGTTTTGGCACAAATCCATGTGCGTGTGCTAAAAAGAGCAGCATCGGCATGCTTTTCACGTCGTTTGGTAGAAATCCACGTGCGCGTTCTGCCAAAAGCACCATTTGCATGCATATCGTGGGTTTTGCAGAAAACTGCGTCCGCGTCTACCAAAAGATGCATGTGCATGCTTAAAACGCGTTTTGGCACAAATCCATGTGCGGGTGCTAAAAAGAGCAGCATCGGCATGCTTTTCACGTCGTTTGGTAGAAATCCACGTGCGCGTTCTGCCAAAAGCACCATTTGCATGCATATCGTGTGGTTTTGCAGAAAACTGCGTCCGCGTCTACCAAAAGATGCATGTGTATGGCTTAAAACGCGTTTTGGCACAAATCCATGTGCGTGTGCTAAAAAGAGCAGCATCGGCATGCTTTTCACGTCGTTTGGTAGAAATCCACGTGCGCGTTCTGCCAAAAGCACCATTTGCATGCATATCGTGTGGTTTTGCAGAAAACTGCGACCGCGTCTACCAAAAGATGCATGTGCATGCTTAAAACGCGTTTTGGCACAAATCCATGTGCGGGTGCTAAAAATAGCAGCATCGGCATGCTTTTCACGTCGTTTGGTAGAAATCCACGTGCGCGTTCTGCCAAAAGCACCATTTGCATGCATATCGTGTGGTTTTCCAGAATACTGCGTCCGCGTCTACCAAAAGATGCATGTGCATGCTTAACACGCGTTTTGGCACAAATCCATGTGCGGGTGCTTAAAAGAGCAGCATGGGCATGCTTTCCACGTCGTTTGGTAGAAATCCACGTGCGCGTTCTGCCAAAAGCACCATTTGCATGCATATCGTGTGGTTTTGCAGAAAACTGCGTCCGCGTCTACCAAAAGATGCATGTGCATGCTTAAAACGCGTTTTGGCACAAATCCATGTGCGGGTGCTAAAAAGAGCAGCATCGGCATGCTTTTCGCGTCGTATGGTAGAAATCCACGTGCGCGTTCTGCCAAAAGCACCATTTGCAAATATATCGTGTGGTTTTGCAGAAAACTGCGTCCGCGTCTACCAAAAGATACATGCGCATGCTTAAAACGCGTTTTGGCACAAATCCATGTGCGGGTGCTAAAAAGAGCAGCATCGGCATGCTTTTCACGTCGTTTGGTAGAAATCCACGTGCGCGTTCTGCCAAAAGCACCATTTGCATGCATTTTGTGTGGTTTTGCAGAAAACTGCGTCCGCGTCTACCAAAAGATGCATGTGCATGCTTAAAACGTGTTTTGGCACAAATCCATGTGCGGGTGCTAAAAAGAGCAGCATCGGGATGCTTTTCACGTCGTTTGGTAGAAATCCACGTGCGCGTTCTGCCAAAAGCACCATTTGCATGCATATCGTGTGGTTTTTCAGAAAACTGCGTCCGCGTCTACCAAAAGATGCATGTGCATGCTTAAAACGCGTTTTGGCACAAATCCATGTGCGGGTGCTAAAAAGAGCAGCATCGGCACGCTTTTCACGTCGTTTGGTAGAAATCCACGTGCGCGTTCTGCCAAAAGCACCATTTGCATGCATATCGTGTGGTTTTGCAGAAAACTGCGTCCGCGTCTACCAAAATATGCATGTGCATGCTTAAAACGCGTTTTGGCAGAAATCAATGTGCGGGTGCTAAAAAGAGCAGCATCGGCATGCTTTTCACGTCGTTTGGTAGAAATCCACGTGCGCGTTCTGCCAAAAGCACCATTTGCCTGCATATCGTGTGGTTTTGCAGAAAACTGCGTCCGCGTCTACCAAAAGAAGCATGTGCATGCTTAAAACGCGTTGTGGCACAAATCCATGTGCGGGTGCTAAAAAGAGCAGCATCGGCATGCTTTTCACGTCGTTTGGTAGAAATCCACGTGCGCGTTCTGCCAAAAGCACCATTTGCATGCATATCGTGTGGTTTTGCAGAAAACTGCGTCCTCGTCTACCAAAAGATGCATGCGCATGCTTAAAACGCGTTTTGGCACAAATCCATGTGCGGGTGCTAAAAAGAGCAGCATCGGCATTCTTTTCACGTCGTTTGGTAGAAATCCACGTGAGCGTTATGCCAAAAGCACCATTTGCATGCATATCGTGTGGTTTTGCAGAAAACTGCGTCCGCGTCTACCAAAAGATGCATGTGCATGCTTAAAACGCGTTTTGCATAAATCCATGTGCGGGTGCTAAAAAGAGCAGCATCGGCATGCTTCTCACGTCGTTTGGTAGAAATCCACGTGCGCGTTCTGCCAAAAGCACCATTTGCATGCATATCGTGTGGTTTTGCAGAAAACTGCGACCGCGTCTACCGAAAGATGCATGTGCATGCTTAAAACGCGTTTTGGCACAAATTCATGTGCGGGTGCTAAAAAGAGCAGCATCGGCATGCTTTTCACGTCGTTTGGTAGAAATCCATGTGCGCGTTCTGCCAGAAGCACCATTTCATGCATATCGTGTGGTTTTGCAGAAAACTGCGTCCGCGTCTACCAAAGATGCGTGTGCATGCTTAATACGCGTTTTGGCACAAATCCATGTGCGGGTGCTAAAAAGAGCAGCATCGGCATGCTTTTCACGTCGTTTGGTAGAAATCCACGTGCGCGTTCTGCCAAAAGCACCATTTGCATGCATATCGTGTGGTTTTGCAGAAAACTGCGTCCGCGTCTACCAAAGATGCGTGTGCATGCTTAAAACGCGTTTTGGCACAAATCCATGTGAGGGTGCTAAAAAGAGCAGCATCGGCATGCTTTTCACGTCGTTTGGTAGAAATCCACGTGCGCGTTCTGCCAAAAGCACCATTTGCATGCATATCGTGTGGTTTTGCAGAAAACTGCGTCCGCGTCTACCAAAAGATGCATGTGCATGGCTTAAAACGCGTTTTGGCACAAATCCATGTGCGGGTGCTCAAAAGAGCAGCATCGGCATGCTTTTCACGTCGTTTGGTAGAAATCCACGTGCGCGTTCTGCCAAAAGCACCATTTGCATGCATATCGTGTGGTTTTGCAGAAAACTGCGTCCGCGTCTACCAACAGATGCATGTGCATGCTTAAAACGCGTTTTGGCACAAATCCATGTGCGGGTGCTAAAAAGAGCAGCATCGGCATGCTTTTTACGTCGTTTGGTAGAAATCCACGTGCGCGTTCTGCCAAAAGCACCATTTGCATACATATCGTGTGGTTTTGCAGAAAACTGCGTCCTCGTCTACCAAAAGATGCATGTGCATGCTTAAAACGCGTTTTGGCATAAATCCATGTGCGGGTGCTAAAAAGAGCAGCATCGGCATGCTTTTCACGTCGTTTGGTAGAAATCCACGTGCGCGTTCTGCCAAAAGCACCATTTGCATGCATATCGTGTGGTTTTGCAGAAAACTGCGACCGCGTCTACCGAAAGATGCATGTGCATGCTTAAAACGCGTTTTGGCACAAATCCATGTGCGGGTGCTAAAAAGAGCAGCATCGGCATGCTTTTCACGTCGTTTGGTAGAAATCCATGTGCGCGTTCTGCCTGAAGCACCATTTGCATGCATATCGTGTGGTTTTGCAGAAAACTGCGTCCGCGTCTACCAAAGATGCGTGTGCATGCTTAAAACGCGTTTTGGCACAAATCCATGTGCGGGTGCTAAAAAGAGCAGCATCGGCATGCTTTTCACGTCGTTTGGTAGAAATCCACGTGCGCGTTCTGCCAAAAGCACCATTTGCATGCATATCGTGTGGTTTTGCAGAAAACTGCGTCCGCGTCTACCAAAAGATGCATGCGCATGGCTTAAAACGCGTTTTGGCACAAATCCATGTGCGGGTGCTAAAAAGAGCAGCATCGGCATGCTTTTCACGTCGTTTGGTAGAAATCCACGTGCGCGTTCTGCCAAAAGCACCATTTGCATGCATATCGTGTGGTTTTGCAGAAAACTGCGTCCGCGTCTACCAAAAGATGCATGTGCATGCTTAAAACGCGTTTTGGCACAAAACAATGTGCGGGTGCTAAAAAGAGCAGCATCGGCATGCTTGTCACGTAGTTTGGCAGAAATCCACGTGCGCGTTCTGCCAAAAGCACCATTTGCATGCATATCGTGTGGTTTTGCAGAAAACTGCGTCCGCGTCTACCAAAAGATGCGTGTGCATGCTTAAAACGCGTTTTGGCACAAATCCATGTGCGGGTGCTAAAAAGAGCAGCATCGGCATGCTTCTCACGTCGTTTGGTAGAAATCCACGTGCACGTTCTGCCAAAAGCACCATTTGCATGCATATCGTGTGGTTTTGCAGAAAACTGCGACCGCGTCTACCGAAAGATGCATGTGCATGCTTAAAACGCGTTTTGGCACAAATTCATGTGCGGGTGCTAAAAAGAGCAGCATCGGCATGCTTTTCACGTCGTTTGGTAGAAATCCATGTGCGCGTTCTGCCAGAAGCCCCATTTGCATGCATATCGTGTGGTTTTGCAGAAAACTGCGTCCGCGTCTACCAAAGATGCGTGTGCATGCTTAAAACGCGTTTTGGCACAAATCCATGTGCGGGTGCTAAAAAGAGCAGCATCGGCATGCTTTTCACGTCGTTTGGTAGAAATCCACGTGCGCTTTCTGCCAAAAGCACCATTTGCATGCATATCGTGTGGTTTTGCAGAAAACTGCGTCCGCGTCTACCAAAAGATGCATGTGCATGCTTAAAACGCGTTTTGGCACAAATCCATGTGCGGGTGCTAAAAAGAGCAGCAACGGCATGCTTTTCGCGTCGTTTGGTAGAAATCCACGTGCGCGTTCTGCCAAAAGCACCATTTGCATGCATATCGTGTGGTTTTGCAGAAAACTGCGTCCGCGTCTACCAAAGCATGTGCATGCTTAAAACGCGTTTTGGCACAAATCCATGTGCGGGTGCTAAAAAGAGCAGCATCGGCATGCTTTTCACGTCGTTTGGTAGAAATCCATGTGCGCGTTCTCCCAAAAGCACCATTTGCATACATATCGTGTGGTTTTGCAGAAAACTGCGTCGGCGTCTACCAAAATATGCATGTGCATGCTTAAAACGCGTTTTGGCACAAAACAATGTGCGGGTGCTAAAAAGAGCAGCATCGGCATGCTTTTCACGTAGTTTGGCAGAAATCCACGTGCGCGTTCTGCCAAAAGCACCATTTGCATGCATATCGTGTGGTTTTGCAGAAAACTGCGTCCGCGTCTACCAAAAGATGCGTGTGCATGCTTAAAACGCGTTTTGGCACAAATCCATGTGCGTGTGCTAAAAAGAGCAGCATCGGCATGCTTTTCACGTCGTTTGGTAGAAATCCACGTGCGCGTTCTGCCAAAAGCACCATTTGCATGCATATCGTGGGTTTTGCAGAAAACTGCGTCCGCGTCTACCAAAAGATGCATGTGCATGCTTAAAACGCGTTTTGGCACAAATCCATGTGCGGGTGCTAAAAAGAGCAGCATCGGCATGCTTTTCACGTCGTTTGGTAGAAATCCACGTGCGCGTTCTGCCAAAAGCACCATTTGCATGCATATCGTGTGGTTTTGCAGAAAACTGCGTCCGCGTCTACCAAAAGATGCATGTGTATGGCTTAAAACGCGTTTTGGCACAAATCCATGTGCGTGTGCTAAAAAGAGCAGCATCGGCATGCTTTTCACGTCGTTTGGTAGAAATCCACGTGCGCGTTCTGCCAAAAGCACCATTTGCATGCATATCGTGTGGTTTTGCAGAAAACTGCGTCCGCGTCTACCAAAAGATGCATGTGCATGCTTAAAACGCGTTTTGGCACAAAACAATGTGCGGGTGCTAAAAAGAGCAGCATCGGCATGCTTTTCACGTAGTTTGGCAGAAATCCACGTGCGCGTTCTGCCAAAAGCACCATTTGCATGCATATCGTGTGGTTTTGCAGAAAACTGCGTCCGCGTCTACCAAAAGATGCGTGTGCATGCTTAAAACGCGTTTTGGCACAAATCCATGTGCGTGTGCTAAAAGAGCAGCATCGGCATGCTTTTCACGTCGTTTGGTAGAAATCCACGTGCGCGTTCTGCCAAAAGCACCATTTGCATGCATATCGTGGGTTTTGCAGAAAACTGCGTCCGCGTCTACCAAAAGATGCATGTGCATGCTTAAAACGCGTTTTGGCACAAATCCATGTGCGGGTGCTAAAAAGAGCAGCATCGGCATGCTTTTCACGTCGTTTGGTAGAAATCCACGTGCGCGTTCTGCCAAAAGCACCATTTGCATGCATATCGTGTGGTTTTGCAGAAAACTGCGTCCGCGTCTACCAAAAGATGCATGTGTATGGCTTAAAACGCGTTTTGGCACAAATCCATGTGCGTGTGCTAAAAAGAGCAGCATCGGCATGCTTTTCACGTCGTTTGGTAGAAATCCACGTGCGCGTTCTGCCAAAAGCACCATTTGCATGCATATCGTGTGGTTTTGCAGAAAACTGCGACCGCGTCTACCAAAAGATGCATGTGCATGCTTAAAACGCGTTTTGGCACAAATCCATGTGCGGGTGCTAAAAATAGCAGCATCGGCATGCTTTTCACGTCGTTTGGTAGAAATCCACGTGCGCGTTCTGCCAAAAGCACCATTTGCATGCATATCGTGTGGTTTTCCAGAATACTGCGTCCGCGTCTACCAAAAGATGCATGTGCATGCTTAACACGCGTTTTGGCACAAATCCATGTGCGGGTGCTTAAAAGAGCAGCATGGGCATGCTTTCCACGTCGTTTGGTAGAAATCCACGTGCGCGTTCTGCCAAAAGCACCATTTGCATGCATATCGTGTGGTTTTGCAGAAAACTGCGTCCGCGTCTACCAAAAGATGCATGTGCATGCTTAAAACGCGTTTTGGCACAAATCCATGTGCGGGTGCTAAAAAGAGCAGCATCGGCATGCTTTTCGCGTCGTATGGTAGAAATCCACGTGCGCGTTCTGCCAAAAGCACCATTTGCAAATATATCGTGTGGTTTTGCAGAAAACTGCGTCCGCGTCTACCAAAAGATACATGCGCATGCTTAAAACGCGTTTTGGCACAAATCCATGTGCGGGTGCTAAAAAGAGCAGCATCGGCATGCTTTTCACGTCGTTTGGTAGAAATCCACGTGCGCGTTCTGCCAAAAGCACCATTTGCATGCATTTTGTGTGGTTTTGCAGAAAACTGCGTCCGCGTCTACCAAAAGATGCATGTGCATGCTTAAAACGTGTTTTGGCACAAATCCATGTGCGGGTGCTAAAAAGAGCAGCATCGGGATGCTTTTCACGTCGTTTGGTAGAAATCCACGTGCGCGTTCTGCCAAAAGCACCATTTGCATGCATATCGTGTGGTTTTTCAGAAAACTGCGTCCGCGTCTACCAAAAGATGCATGTGCATGCTTAAAACGCGTTTTGGCACAAATCCATGTGCGGGTGCTAAAAAGAGCAGCATCGGCACGCTTTTCACGTCGTTTGGTAGAAATCCACGTGCGCGTTCTGCCAAAAGCACCATTTGCATGCATATCGTGTGGTTTTGCAGAAAACTGCGTCCGTGTCTACCAAAATATGCATGTGCATGCTTAAAACGCGTTTTGGCAGAAATCAATGTGCGGGTGCTAAAAAGAGCAGCATCGGCATGCTTTTCACGTCGTTTGGTAGAAATCCACGTGCGCGTTCTGCCAAAAGCACCATTTGCCTGCATATCGTGTGGTTTTGCAGAAAACTGCGTCCGCGTCTACCAAAAGAAGCATGTGCATGCTTAAAACGCGTTGTGGCACAAATCCATGTGCGGGTGCTAAAAAGAGCAGCATCGGCATGCTTTTCACGTCGTTTGGTAGAAATCCACGTGCGCGTTCTGCCAAAAGCACCATTTGCATGCATATCGTGTGGTTTTGCAGAAAACTGCGTCCTCGTCTACCAAAAGATGCATGCGCATGCTTAAAACGCGTTTTGGCACAAATCCATGTGCGGGTGCTAAAAAGAGCAGCATCGGCATTCTTTTCACGTCGTTTGGTAGAAATCCACGTGAGCGTTATGCCAAAAGCACCATTTGCATGCATATCGTGTGGTTTTGCAGAAAACTGCGTCCGCGTCTACCAAAAGATGCATGTGCATGCTTAAAACGCGTTTTGGCATAAATCCATGTGCGGGTGCTAAAAAGAGCAGCATCGGCATGCTTCTCACGTCGTTTGGTAGAAATCCACGTGCGCGTTCTGCCAAAAGCACCATTTGCATGCATATCGTGTGGTTTTGCAGAAAACTGCGACCGCGTCTACCGAAAGATGCATGTGCATGCTTAAAACGCGTTTTGGCACAAATTCATGTGCGGGTGCTAAAAAGAGCAGCATCGGCATGCTTTTCACGTCGTTTGGTAGAAATCCATGTGCGCGTTCTGCCAGAAGCACCATTTCATGCATATCGTGTGGTTTTGCAGTAAACTGCGTCCGCGTCTACCAAGATGCGTGTGCATGCTTAATACGCGTTTTGGCACAAATCCATGTGCGGGTGCTAAAAAGAGCAGCATCGGCATGCTTTTCACGTCGTTTGGTAGAAATCCACGTGCGCGTTCTGCCAAAAGCACCATTTGCATGCATATCGTGTGGTTTTGCAGAAAACTGCGTCCGCGTCTACCAAAGATGCGTGTGCATGCTTAAAACGCGTTTTGGCACAAATCCATGTGAGGGTGCTAAAAAGAGCAGCATCGGCATGCTTTTCACGTCGTTTGGTAGAAATCCACGTGCGCGTTCTGCCAAAAGCACCATTTGCATGCATATCGTGTGGTTTTGCAGAAAACTGCGTCCGCGTCTACCAAAAGATGCATGTGCATGGCTTAAAACGCGTTTTGGCACAAATCCATGTGCGGGTGCTCAAAAGAGCAGCATCGCATGCTTTTCACGTCGTTTGGTAGAAATCCACGTGCGCGTTCTGCCAAAAGCACCATTTGCATGCATATCGTGTGGTTTTGCAGAAAACTGCGTCCGCGTCTACCAACAGATGCATGTGCATGCTTAAAACGCGTTTTGGCACAAATCCATGTGCGGGTGCTAAAAAGAGCAGCATCGGCATGCTTTTTACGTCGTTTGGTAGAAATCCACGTGCGCGTTCTGCCAAAAGCACCATTTGCATACATATCGTGTGGTTTTGCAGAAAACTGCGTCCTCGTCTACCAAAAGATGCATGTGCATGCTTAAAACGCGTTTTGGCATAAATCCATGTGCGGGTGCTAAAAAGAGCAGCATCGGCATGCTTTTCACGTCGTTTGGTAGAAATCCACGTGCGCGTTCTGCCAAAAGCACCATTTGCATGCATATCGTGTGGTTTTGCAGAAAACTGCGACCGCGTCTACCGAAAGATGCATGTGCATGCTTAAAACGCGTTTTGGCACAAATCCATGTGCGGGTGCTAAAAAGAGCAGCATCGGCATGCTTTTCACGTCGTTTGGTAGAAATCCATGTGCGCGTTCTGCCTGAAGCACCATTTGCATGCATATCGTGTGGTTTTGCAGAAAACTGCGTCCGCGTCTACCAAAGATGCGTGTGCATGCTTAAAACGCGTTTTGGCACAAATCCATGTGCGGGTGCTAAAAAGAGCAGCATCGGCATGCTTTTCACGTCGTTTGGTAGAAATCCACGTGCGCGTTCTGCCAAAAGCACCATTTGCATGCATATCGTGTGGTTTTGCAGAAAACTGCGTCCGCGTCTACCAAAAGATGCATGCGCATGGCTTAAAACGCGTTTTGGCACAAATCCATGTGCGGGTGCTAAAAAGAGCAGCATCGGCATGCTTTTCACGTCGTTTGGTAGAAATCCACGTGCGCGTTCTGCCAAAAGCACCATTTGCATGCATATCGTGTGGTTTTGCAGAAAACTGCGTCCGCGTCTACCAAAAGATGCATGTGCATGCTTAAAACGCGTTTTGGCACAAATCCATGTTCGGGTGCTAAAAAGAGCAGCATCGGCATGCTTTTCACGTTGTTTGGTAGAAATCCACGTGCGCGTTCTGCCAAAAGCACCATTTGCATGCATATCGTGTGGTTTTTCAGAAAACTGCGTCCGCGTCTAACAAAAGATGCATGTGCATGCTTAAAACGCGTTTTGGCACAAATCCATGTGCGGGTGCTAAAAAGAGCAGCATCGGCATGCTTTTCACGTCGTTTGGTAGAAATCCACGTGCGCGTTCTGCCAAAAGCACCATTTGCATGCATATCGTGCGGTTTTGCAGAAAACTGCGTCCGCGTCTACCAAAAGATGCATGTGCATGGCTTAAAACGCGTTTTGGCACAAATCCATGTGCGGGTGCTAAAAAGAGCAGCACCGGCATGCTTTTCACGTCGTTTGGTAGAAATCCACGTGCGCGTTCTGCCAAAAGCACCATTTGCATGCATATCGTGTGGTTTTGCAGAAAACTGCGTCCGCGTCTACCAAAAGATGCATGTGCATGCTTAAAACGCGTTTTGGCACAAATCCATGTGCGGGTGCTAAAAAGAGCAGCATCGGCATGCTTTTCACGTCGTTTGGTAGAAATCCACGTGCGCGTTCTGCCAAAAGCACCATTTGCATGTATATCGTGTGGTTTTGCAGAAAACTGCGTCCGCGTCTACCAAAAGATGCATGTGCATGCTTAAAACGCGTTTTGGCACAAATCCATGTGCGGGTGCTAAAAAGAGCAGCATCGGCATGCTTTTCACGTCGTTTGGTAGAAATCCACGTGCGCGTTCTGCCAAAAGCACCATTTGCATGCATATCGTGTGGTTTTGCAGAAAACTGCGTCCGCGTCTACCAAAAGATGCATGTGCATGCTTCAAACGCGTTTTGGCACAAATCCATGTGCGGGTGCTAAAAAGAGCAGCAGCGACATGCTTTTCACGTCGTTTGGTAGAAATCCACGTGCGCGTTCTGCCAAAAGCACCATTTGCATGGATATCGTGTTGTTTTGCAGAAAACCACGTCCGCGTCTACCAAAAGATGCATGTGCATGCTTAAAACGCGTTTTGGCACAAATCCATGTGCGGGTGTTAAAAAGAGCAGCATCGGCATGCTTTTCACGTCGTTTGGTAGAAATCCAAGTGCGCGTTCTGCCAAAAGCACCATTTGCATGCATATCGTGTGGTTTTGCAGAAAACTGCGTCCTCGTCTACCAAAAGATGCATGCGCATGCTTAAAACGCATTTTGGCACAAATCCATGTGCGGGTGCTAAAAAGAGCAGCATCGGCATTCTTTTCACGTCGTTTGGTAGAAATCCACGTGAGCGTTCTGCCAAAAGCACCATTTGCATGCATATCGTGTGGTTTTGCAGAAAACTGCGTCCGCGTCTACCAAAAGATGCATGTGCATGCTTGAAACGCGTTTTGGCATAAATCCATGTGCGGGTGCTAAAAAGAGCAGCATCGGCATGCTTTTCACGTCGTTTGGTAGAAATCCACGTGCGCGTTCTGCCAAAAGCACCATTTGCATGCATATCGTGTGGTTTTGCAGAAAACTGCGACCGCGTCTACCGAAAGATGCATGTGCATGCTTAAAACGCGTTTTGGCACAAATCCATGTGCGGGTGCTAAAAAGAGCAGCATCGGCATGCTTTTCACGTCGTTTGGTAGAAATCCATGTGCGCGTTCTGCCAGAAGCACCATTTGCATGCATATCGTGTGGTTTTGCAGAAAACTGCGTCCGCGTCTACCAAAGATGCGTGTGCATGCTTAAAACGCGTTTTGGCACAAATCCATGTGCGGGTGCTAAAAAGAGCAGCACCGGCATGCTTTTCACGTCCTTTGGTAGAAATCCACGTGCGCGTTCTGCCAAAAGCACCATTTGCATGCATATCGTGTGGTTTTGCAGAAAACTGCGTCCGCGTCTACCAAAAGATGCATGTGCATGGCTTAAAACGCGTTTTGGCACAAATCCATGTGCGGGTGCTAAAAAGACCAGCATCGGCATGCTTTTCACGTCGTTTGGTAGAAATCCACGTGCGCGTTCTGCCAAAAGCACCATTTGCATGCATATCGTGTGGTTTTGCAGAAAACTGCGTCCGCGTCTACCAAAAGATGCATGTGCATGCTTAAAACGCGTTTTGGCACAAATCCATGTTCGGGTGCTAAAAAGAGCAGCATCGGCATGCTTTTCACGTCGTTTGGTAGAAATCCACGTGCGCGTTCTGCCAAAAGCACCATTTGCATGCATATCGTGTGGTTTTTCAGAAAATTGCGTCCGCGTCTACCAAAAGATGCATGTGCATGCTTAAAACGCGTTTTGGCACAAATCCATGTGCGGGTGCTAAAAAGAGCAGCACCGGCATGCTTTTCACGTCGTTTGGTAGAAATCCACGTGCGCGTTCTGCCAAAAGCACCATTTGCATGCATATCGTGTGGTTTTGCAGAAAACTGCGTCCGCGTCTACCAAAAGATGCATGTGCATGGCTTAAAACGCGTTTTGGCACAAATCCATGTGCGGGTGCTAAAAAGAGCAGCACCGGCATGCTTTTCACGTCGTTTGGTAGAAATCCACGTGCGCGTTCTGCCAAAAGCACCATTTGCATGCATATCGTGTGGTTTTGCAGAAAACTGCGTCCGCGTCTACCAAAAGATGCATGTGCATGCTTAAAACGCGTTTTGGCACAAATCCATGTGCGGGTGCTAAAAAGAGCAGCATCGGCATGCTTTTCACGTCGTTTGGTAGAAATCCACGTGCGCGTTCTGCCAAAAGCACCATTTGCATGTATATCGTGTGGTTTTGCAGAAAACTGCGTCCGCGTCTACCAAAAGATGCATGTGCATGCTTAAAACGCGTTTTGGCACAAATCCATGTGCGGGTGCTAAAAAGAGCAGCATCGGCATGCTTTTCACGTCGTTTGGTAGAAATCCACGTGCGCGTTCTGCCAAAAGCACCATTTGCATGCATATCGTGTGGTTTTGCAGAAAACTGCGTCCGCGTCTACCAAAAGATGCATGTGCATGCTTCAAACGCGTTTTGGCACAAATCCATGTGCGGGTGCTAAAAAGAGCAGCAGCGACATGCTTTTCACGTCGTTTGGTAGAAATCCACGTGCGCGTTCTGCCAAAAGCACCATTTGCATGGATATCGTGTTGTTTTGCAGAAAACCACGTCCGCGTCTACCAAAAGATGCATGTGCATGCTTAAAACGCGTTTTGGCACAAATCCATGTGCGGGTGTTAAAAAGAGCAGCATCGGCATGCTTTTCACGTCGTTTGGTAGAAATCCAAGTGCGCGTTCTGCCAAAAGCACCATTTGCATGCATATCGTGTGGTTTTGCAGAAAACTGCGTCCTCGTCTACCAAAAGATGCATGCGCATGCTTAAAACGCATTTTGGCACAAATCCATGTGCGGGTGCTAAAAAGAGCAGCATCGGCATTCTTTTCACGTCGTTTGGTAGAAATCCACGTGAGCGTTCTGCCAAAAGCACCATTTGCATGCATATCGTGTGGTTTTGCAGAAAACTGCGTCCGCGTCTACCAAAAGATGCATGTGCATGCTTGAAACGCGTTTTGGCATAAATCCATGTGCGGGTGCTAAAAAGAGCAGCATCGGCATGCTTTTCACGTCGTTTGGTAGAAATCCACGTGCGCGTTCTGCCAAAAGCACCATTTGCATGCATATCGTGTGGTTTTGCAGAAAACTGCGACCGCGTCTACCGAAAGATGCATGTGCATGCTTAAAACGCGTTTTGGCACAAATCCATGTGCGGGTGCTAAAAAGAGCAGCATCGGCATGCTTTTCACGTCGTTTGGTAGAAATCCATGTGCGCGTTCTGCCAGAAGCACCATTTGCATGCATATCGTGTGGTTTTGCAGAAAACTGCGTCCGCGTCTACCAAAGATGCGTGTGCATGCTTAAAACGCGTTTTGGCACAAATCCATGTGCGGGTGCTAAAAAGAGCAGCACCGGCATGCTTTTCACGTCCTTTGGTAGAAATCCACGTGCGCGTTCTGCCAAAAGCACCATTTGCATGCATATCGTGTGGTTTTGCAGAAAACTGCGTCCGCGTCTACCAAAAGATGCATGTGCATGGCTTAAAACGCGTTTTGGCACAAATCCATGTGCGGGTGCTAAAAAGAGCAGCATCGGCATGCTTTTCACGTCGTTTGGTAGAAATCCACGTGCGCGTTCTGCCAAAAGCACCATTTGCATGCATATCGTGTGGTTTTGCAGAAAACTGCGTCCGCGTCTACCAAAAGATGCATGTGCATGCTTAAAACGCGTTTTGGCACAAATCCATGTTCGGGTGCTAAAAAGAGCAGCATCGGCATGCTTTTCACGTCGTTTGGTAGAAATCCACGTGCGCGTTCTGCCAAAAGCACCATTTGCATGCATATCGTGTGGTTTTTCAGAAAATTGCGTCCGCGTCTACCAAAAGATGCATGTGCATGCTTAAAACGCGTTTTGGCACAAATCCATGTGCGGGTACTAAAAAGAGCAGCATCGGCATGCTTTTCACGTCGTTTGGTAGAAATCCACGTGCGCGTTCTGCCAAAAGCACCATTTGCATGCATATCGTGTGGTTTTGCAGAAAACTGCGTCCGCGTCTACCAAAAGATGCATGTGCATGCTTAACACGCGTTTTGGCACAAATACATGTGCGGGTGCTAAAAAGAGCAGCATCGGCATGCTTTTCACGTCGTTTGGTAGAAATCCACGTGCGCGTTCTGCCAATAGCACCATTTGCATGCATATCGTGTGGTTTTGCAGGAAAATGCGTCCGCGTCTACCAAAAGATGCATGTGCATGGCTTAAAACGCGTTTTGGCACAAATCCATGTGCGGGTGCTAAAAAAAGCAGCATCGGCATGCTTTTCACGTCGTTTGGTAGAAATTCACGTGCGCGTTCTGCCAAAAGCACCATTTGCATGCATATCGTGTGGTTTTGCAGAAAACTGCGTCCGCGTCTACCAAAAGATGCATGTGCATGCTTAAAACGCGTTTTGGCACAAATCCATGTGCGGGTGCTAAAAAGAGCAGCATCGGCATGCTTTTCACGTCGTTTGGTAGAAATCCACGTGCGCGTTCTGCCAAAAGCACCATTTGCATGCATATCGTGTGGTTTTGCAGAAAACTGCGTCCGCGTCTACCAAAAGATGCATGCGCATGCTTAAAACGCGTTTTGGCACAAATCCATGTGCGGGTGCTAAAAAGAGCAGCATCGGCATTCTTTTCACGTCGTTTGGTAGAAATCCACGTGCGCGTTCTGCCAAAAGCACCATTTGCATGCATATCGTGTGGTTTTGCAGAAAACTGCGTCCGCGTCTACCGAAAGACGCATGTGCATGCTTAAAACGCGTTTTAGCACAAATCCATGTGCGGGTGCTAAAAAGAGCAGCATCGGCATTCTTTTCACGTCGTTTGGTAGAAATCCACGTGCGCGTTCTGCCAAAAGCACCATTTGTATGCATATCGTGTGGTTTTGCAGAAAACTGCGTCCGCGTCTGCCAAAAGATGCATGTGCATGCTTAAAACGCGTTTTGGCACAAATCCATGTGCGGGTGCTAAAAAGAGCAGCATCGGCATGCTTTTCACGTCGTTTGGTAGAAATCCACGTGCGCGTTCTGCCAAAAGCACCATTTGCATGCATATCGTGTGGTTTTGCAGAAAACTGCATCCGCGTCTACCAAAAGATGCATGTGCATGCTTAAAACGCGTTTTGGCACAAATCCATGTGCGGGTGCTAAAAAGAGCAGCATCGGCATGCTTTTCACGTCGTTTGGTAGAAATCCACGTGCGCGATCTGCCAAAAGCACCATTTGCATGCATATCGTGAGGTTTTGCAGAAAACTGCGTCCGCGTCTACCAAAAGATGTATGTGCATGCTTAAAACGCGTTTTGGCAAAAATCCATGTGCGGGTGCTAAAAAGAGCAGCATCGGCACGCTTTTCACGTCGTTAGGTAGAAATCCACGTGCGCGTTCTGCCAAAAGCACCATTTGCATGCATATCGTGTGGTTTTGCAGAAAACTGCGTCCGCGTCTACCAAAAGATGCATGTGCATGCTTAAAACGCGTTTTGGCACAAATCAATGTGCGGGTGCTAAAAAGAGCAGCATCGGCAGGCTTTTCACGTCGTTTGGTAGAAATCCACGTGCGCGTTCTGCCAAAAGCACCATTTGCATGCATATCGTGTGGTTTTGCAGAAAACTGCGTCCGCGTCTACCAAAAGATGCATGTGCATGCTTAAAACGCGTTTTGGCACAAATCCATGTGCGGGTGCTAAAAAGAGCAGCATCGGCATGCTTTTCACGTCGTTTGGTAGAAATCCACGTGCGCGTTCTGCCAAAAGCACCATTTGCATGCATATCGTGTGGTTTTGCAGAAAACTGCGTCCGCGTCTACCAAAGATGCATGCGCATGCTTAAAACGCGTTTTGGCACAAATTCATGTGCGGGTGCTAAAAAGAGCAGCATCGGCATTCTTTTCACGTCGTTTGGTAGAAATCCACGTGCGCGTTCTGCCAAAAGCACCATTTGCATGCATATCGTGTGGTTTTGCAGAAAACTGCGTCCGCGTCTACCAAAAGATGCATGTGCATGCTTAAAACGCGTTTTGGCATAAATCCATGTGCGGGTGCTAAAAAGAGCAGCATCGGCATGCTTTTCACGTCGTTTGGTAGAAATCCACGTGCGCGTTCTGCCAAAAGCACCATTTGCATGCATATCGTGTGGTTTTGAAGAAAACTGCGACCGCGTCTACCAAAAGATGCATGTGCACACTTAAAACGCGTTTTGGCACAAATCTATGTGCGGGTCCTAAAAAGAGCAGCATCGGCATGCTTTTCACGTCGTTTGGTAGAAATCCACGTGCGCGTTCTGCCAAAAGCACCATTTGCATGCATATCGTGTGGTTTTGCAGAAAACTGCGTCCGCGTCTACCAAAAGATGCATGTGCATGCTTAAAACGCGTTTTGGCACAAATCCATGTGCGGGTGCTAAAAAGAGCAGCATCGGTATGCTTTTCACGTCGTTTGGTAGAAATCCACGTGCGCGTTCTGCCAAAAGCACCATTTGCATGCATATCGTGTGGTTTTGCAGAAAACTGCGTCCGCGTCTACCAAAAGATGCATGTGCATGCTTAACACGCGTTTTGGCACAAATCCATGTGCGGGTGCTAAAAAGAGCAGCATCGGCATGCTTTTCACGTCGTTTGGTAGAAATCCACGTGCGCGTTCTGCCAAAAGCACCATTTGCATGCATATCGTGTGGTTTTGCAGAAAACTGCGTCCGCGTCTACCAAAAGATGCATGTGCATGCTTAACACGCGTTTTGGCACAAATACATGTGCGGGTGCTAAAAAGAGCAGCATCGGCATGCTTTTCGCGTCGTTTGGTAGAAATCCACGTGCGCGTTCTGCCAAAAGCACCATTTGCATGCATATCGTGTGGTTTTGCAGAAAACTGCGTCCGCGTCGACCAAAGCATGTGCATGCTTAAAACGCGTTTTGGCACAAATCCATGTGCGGGTGCTAAAATGAGCAGCATCGGCATGCTTTTCACGTCGTTTGGTAGAAATCCATGTGCGCGTTCTGCCAAAAGCACCATTTGCATGCATATCGTGTGGTTTTGCAGAAAACTGCGTCGGCGTCTACCAAAAGATGCATGTGCATGCTTAAAACGCGTTTTGGCACAAAACAATGTGCGGGTGCTAAAAAGAGCAGCATCGGCATGCTTTTCACGTAGTTTGGTAGAAATCCACGTGCGCGTTCTGCCAAAAGCACCATTTGCATGCATATCGTGGGTTTTGCAGAAAACTGCGTCCGCGTCTACCAAAAGATGCATGTGCATGCTTAAAACGCGTTTTGGCACAAATCCATGTGCGGGTGCTAAAAAGAGCAGCATCGGCATGCTTTTCACGTCGTTTGGTAGAAATCCACGTGCGCGTTCTGCCAAAAGCACCATTTGCATGCATATCGTGTGGTTTTGCAGAAAACTGCGTCCGCGTCTACCAAAAGATGCATGTGTATGGCTTAAAACGCGTTTTGGCACAAATCCATGTGCGTGTGCTAAAAAGAGCAGCATCGGCATGCTTTTCACGTCGTTTGGTAGAAATCCACGTGCGCGTTCTGCCAAAAGCACCATTTGCATGCATATCGTGTGGTTTTGCAGAAAACTGCGTCCGCGACTACCAAAAGATGCATGTGCATGCTTAAAACGCGTTTTGGCATAAATCCATGTGCGGGTGCTAAAAAGAGCAGCATCGGCATGCTTTTCACGTCGTTTGGTAGAAATCCACGTGCGCGTTCTGCCAAAATCACCATTTGCATGCATATCGTGTGGTTTTGCAGAAAACTGCGTCCGCGTCTACCAAAAGATGCATGTGCATGCTTAAAACGCGTTTTGGCACAAATCCATGTGCGGGTGCTAAAAAGAGCAGCATCGGCATACTTTTCACGTCGTTTGGTAGAAATCCACGTGCGCGTTCTCCAAAAGCACCATTTGCATGCATATCGTGTGGTTTTCCAGAATACTGCGTCCGCGTCTACCAAAAGATGCATGTGCATGCTTAACACGCGTTTTGGCACAAATCCATGTGCGGGTGCTTAAAAGAGCAGCATGGGCATGCTTTCCACGTCGTTTGGTAGAACTCCACGTGCGCGTTCTGCCAAAAGCACCATTTGCATGCATATCGTGTGGTTTTGCAGAAAACTGCGTCCGCGTCTACCAAAAGATGCATGTGCATGCTTAAAACGCGTTTTGGCACAAATCCATGTGCGGGTGCTAAAAAGAGCAGCATCGGCATGCTTTTCGCGTCGTTTGGTAGAAATCCACGTGCGCGTTCTGCCAAAAGCACCATTTGCATGCATATCGTGTGGTTTTGCAGAAAACTGCGTCCGCGTCTACCAAAAGATACATGCGCATGCTTAAAACGCGTTTTGGCACAAATCCATGTGCGGGTGCTAAAAAGAGCAGCATCGGCATGCTTTTCACGTCGTTTGGTAGAAATGCATGTGCGCGTTCTGCCAAAAGCACCATTTGCATGCATATCGTGTGGTTTTGCAGAAAACTGCGTCCGCGTCTACCAAAGATGCGTGTGCATGCTTAAAACGCGTTTTGGCACAAAACAATGTGCGGGTGCTAAAAAGAGCAGCATCGGCATGCTTTTCACGTAGTTTGGTAGAAATCCACGTGCACGTCCTGCCAAAAGCACCATTTGCATGCATATCGTGTGGTTTTGCAGAAAACTGCGTCCGCGTCTACCAAAGATGCGTGTGCATGCTTAAAACACGTTTTGGCACAAATCCATGTGCGGGTGCTAAAAAGAGCAGCATCGGCATGCTTTTCACGTCGTTTGGTAGAAATCCACGTGCGCGTTCTGCCAAAAGCACCATTTGCATGCATATCGTGTGGTTTTGCAGATAACTGCGTCCGCGTCTACCAAAAGATGCATGTGCATGCTTAAAACGCGTTTTGGCAGAAATCCATGTGCGGGTGCTAAAAAGAGCAGCATCGGTTGCTTTTCACGTCGTTTGGTAGAAATCCACGTGCGCGTTCTGCCAAAAGCACCATTTGCATGCATATCGTGTGGTTTTTCAGAAAACTGCGTCCGCGTCTACCAAAAGATGCATGTGCATGCTTAAAACGCGTTTTGGCACAAATCCATGTGCGGGTGCTAAAAAGAGCAGCATCGGCATGCTTTTCACGTCGTTTGGTAGAAATCCACGTGCGCGTTCTGCCAAAAGCACCATTTGCATGCATATCGTGTGGTTTTGCAGAAAACTGCGTCCGCGTCTACCAAAAGATGCATGTGTATGGCTTAAAACGCGTTTTGGCACAAATCCATGTGCGTGTGCTAAAAAGAGCAGCATCGGCATGCTTTTCACGTCGTTTGGTAGAAATCCACGTGCGCGTTCTGCCAAAAGCACCATTTGCATGCATATCGTGTGGTTTTGCAGAAAACTGCGTCCGCGACTACCAAAAGATGCATGTGCATGCTTAAAACGCATTTTGGCATAAATACATGTGCGGGTGCTAAAAAGAGCAGCATCGGCATGCTTTTCACGTCGTTTGGTAGAAATCCACGTGCGCGTTCTGCCAAAATCACCATTTGCATGCATATCGTGTGGTTTTGCAGAAAACTGCGTCCGCGTCTACCAAAAGATGCATGTGCATGCTTAAAACGCGTTTTGGCACAAATCCATGTGCGGGTGCTAAAAAGAGCAGCATCGGCATACTTTTCACGTCGTTTGGTAGAAATCCACGTGCGCGTTCTCCAAAAGCACCATTTGCATGCATATCGTGTGGTTTTCCAGAATACTGCGTCCGCGTCTACCAAAAGATGCATGTGCATGCTTAACACGCGTTTTGGCACAAATCCATGTGCGGGTGCTTAAAAGAGCAGCATGGGCATGCTTTCCACGTCGTTTGGTAGAACTCCACGTGCGCGTTCTGCCGAAAGCACCATTTGCATGCATATCGTGTGGTTTTGCAGAAAACTGCGTCCGCGTCTACCAAAAGATGCATGTGCATGCTTAAAACGCGTTTTGGCACAAATCCATGTGCGGGTGCTAAAAAGAGCAGCATCGGCATGCTTTTCGCGTCGTTTGGTAGAAATCCACGTGCGCGTTCTGCCAAAAGCACCATTTGCATGCATATCGTGTGGTTTTGCAGAAAACTGCGTCCGCGTCTACCAAAAGATACATGCGCATGCTTAAAACGCGTTTTGGCACAAATCCATGTGCGGGTGCTAAAAAGAGCAGCATCGGCATGCTTTTCACGTCGTTTGGTAGAAATGCATGTGCGCGTTCTGCCAAAAGCACCATTTGCATGCATATCGTGTGGTTTTGCAGAAAACTGCGTCCGCGTCTACCAAAGATGCGTGTGCATGCTTAAAACGCGTTTTGGCACAAAACAATGTGCGGGTGCTAAAAAGAGCAGCATCGGCATGCTTTTCACGTAGTTTGGTAGAAATCCACGTGCACGTTCTGCCAAAAGCACCATTTGCATGCATATCGTGTGGTTTTGCAGAAAACTGCGTCCGCGTCTACCAAAGATGCGTGTGCATGCTTAAAACACGTTTTGGCACAAATCCATGTGCGGGTGCTAAAAAGAGCAGCATCGGCATGCTTTTCTCGTCGTTTGGTAGAAATCCACGTGCGCGTTCTGCCAAAAGCACCATTTGCATGCATATCGTGTGGTTTTGCAGATAACTGCGTCCGCGTCTACCAAAAGATGCATGTGCATGCTTAAAACGCGTTTTGGCAGAAATCCATGTGCGGGTGCTAAAAAGAGCAGCATCGGTTGCTTTTCACGTCGTTTCGTAGAAATCCACGTGCGCGTTCTGCCAAAAGCACCATTTGCATGCATATCGTGTGGTTTTTCAGAAAACTGCGTCCGCGTCTACCAAAAGATGCATGTGCATGCTTAAAACGCGTTTTGGCACAAATCCATGTGCGGGTGCTAAAAAGAGCAGCATCGGCACGCTTTTCACGTCGTTTGGTAAAAATCCACGTGCGCGTTCTGCCAAAAGCACCATTTGCATGAATATCGTGTGGTTTTGCAGAAAACTGCGTCCGCGTCTACCAAAAGATGCATGTGCATGCTTAAAACGCGTTTTGGCACAAATCAATGTGCGGGTGCTAAAAAGAGCAGCATCGGCATGCTTTTCACGTCGTTTGGTAGAAATCCACGTGCGCGTTCTGCCAAAAGCACCATTTGAATGCATATCGTGTGGTTTTGCAGAAAACTGCGTCCGCGTCTACCAAAAGATGCATGTGCATGCTGAACACGCGTTTTGGCACAAATCCATGTGCGGGTGCTTAAAAGAGCAGCATGGGCATGCTTTCCACGTCGTTTGGTAGAAATCCACGTGCGCGTTCTGCCAAAAGCACCATTTGCATGCATATCGTGTGGTTTTGCAGAAAACTGCGTCCGCGTCTACCAAAAGATGCATGTGCATGCTTAAAACGCGTTTTGGCACAAATCCATGTGCGGGTGCTAAAAAGAGCAGCATCGGCATGCTTTTCGCGTCGTTTGGTAGAAATCCACGTGCGCGTTCTGCCAAAAGCACCATTTGCATGCATATCGTGTGGTTTTGCAGAAAACTGCGTCCGCGTCTACCAAAGCATGTGCATGCTTAAAACGCGTTTGGCACAAATCCATGTGCGGGTGCTAAAAAGAGCAGCATCGGCATGCTTTTCACGTCGTTTGGTAGAAATCCATGTGCGCGTTCTGCCAAAAGCACCATTTGCATGCATATCGTGTGCTTTTGCAGAAAACTGCGTCGGCGTCTACCAAAAGATGCATGTGCATGCTTAAAACGCGTTTTGGCACAAAACAATGTGCGGGTGCTAAAAAGAGCAGCATCGGCATGCTTTTCACGTAGTTTGGCAGAAATCCACGTGCGCGTTCTGCCAAAAGCACCATTTGCATGCATATCGTGTGGTTTTGCAGAAAACTGCGTCCGCGTCTACCAAAAGATGCGTGTGCATGCTTAAAACGCGTTTTGGCACAAATCCATGTGCGTGTGCTAAAAAGAGCAGCATCGGCATGCTTTTCACGTCGTTTGGTAGAAATCCACGTGCGCGTTCTGCCAAAAGCACCATTTGCATGCATATCGTGGGTTTTGCAGAAAACTGCGTCCGCGTCTACCAAAAGATGCATGTGCATGCTTAAAACGCGTTTTGGCACAAATCCATGTGCGGGTGCTAAAAAGAGCAGCATCGGCATGCTTTTCACGTCGTTTGGTAGAAATCCACGTGCGCGTTCTGCCAAAAGCACCATTTGCATGCATATCGTGTGGTTTTGCAGAAAACTGCGTCCGCGTCTACCAAAAGATGCATGTGTATGGCTTAAAACGCGTTTTGGCACAAATCCATGTGCGTGTGCTAAAAAGAGCAGCATCGGCATGCTTTTCACGTCGTTTGGTAGAAATCCACGTGCGCGTTCTGCCAAAAGCACCATTTGCATGCATATCGTGTGGTTTTGCAGAAAACTGCGTCCGCGTCTACCAAAAGATGCATGTGCATGCTTAAAACGCGTTTTGGCATAAATCCATGTGTGGGTGCTAAAAAGAGCAGCATCGGCATGCTTTTCACGTCGTTTGGTAGAAATCCACGTGCGCGTTCTGCCAAAAGCACCATTTGCATGCATATCGTGTGGTTTTGCAGAAAACTGCGACCGCGTCTACCAAAAGATGCATGTGCATGCTTAAAACGCGTTTTCGCACAAATCCATGTGCGGGTGCTAAAAATAGCAGCATCGGCATGCTTTTCACGTCGTTTGGTCGAAATCCACGTGCGCGTTCTGCCAAAATCACCATTTGCATGCATATCGTGTGGTTTTGCAGAAAACTGCGTCCGCGTCTACCAAAAGATGCATGTGCATGCTTAAAACGCGTTTTGGCACAAATCCATGTGCGGGTGCTAAAAAGAGCAGCATCGGCATGCTTTTCACGTCGTTTGGTAGAAATCCACGTGCGCGTTCTGCCAAAAGCACCATTTGCATGCATATCGTGTGGTTTTCCAGAATACTGCGTCCTCGTCTACCAAAAGATGCATGTACATGCTTAACACGCGTTTTGGCACAAATCCATGTGCGGGTGCTTAAAAGAGCAGCATGGGCATGCTTTCCACGTCGTTTGGTAGAAATCCACGTGCGCGTTCTGCCAAAAGCACCATTTGCATGCATATCGTGTGGTTTTGCAGAAAACTGCGTCCGCGTCTACCAAAAGATGCATGTGCATGCTTAAAACGCGTTTTGGCACAAATCCATGTGCGGGTGCTAAAAAGAGCAGCATCGGCATGCTTTTCGCGTCGTTTGGTAGAAATCCACGTGCGCGTTCTGCCAAAAGCACCATTTGCATGCATATCGTGTGGTTTTGCAGAAAACTGCGTCCGCGTCTACCAAAAGATACATGCGCATGCTTAAAACGCGTTTTGGCACAAATCCATGTGCGGGTGCTAAAAAGAGCAGCATCGGCATGCTTTTCACGTCGTTTGATAGAAATCCATGTGCGCGTTCTGCCAAAAGCACCATTTGCATGCATAACGTGTGGTTTTGCAGAAAACTGCGTCCGCGTCTACCAAAGATGCGTGTGCATGCTTAAAACGCGTTTTGGCACAAAACAATGTGCGGGTGCTAAAAAGAGCAGCATCGGCATGCTTTTCACGTCGTTTGGTAGAAATCCACGTGCGCGTTCTGCCAAAAGCACCATTTGCATGCATATCGTGTGGTTTTTCAGAAAACTGCGTCCGCGTCTACCAAAAGATGCACGTGCATGCTTAAAACGCGTTTTGGCACAAATCCATGTGCGGGTGCTAAAAAGAGCAGCATCGGCATGCTTTTCGCGTCGTTTGGTAGAAATCCATGTGCGCGTTCTGCCAAAAGCACCATTTGCATGCATAACGTGTGGTTTTGCAGAAAACTGCGTCTGCGTCTACCAAAGATGCGTGTGCATGCTTAAAACGCGTTTTGGCACAAAACAATGTGCGGGTGCTAAAAAGAGCAGCATTGGCATGCTTTTCACGTCGTTTGGTAGAAATCCACGTGCGCGTTCTGCCAAAAGCACCATTTGCATGCATATCGTGTGGTTTTTCAGAAAACTGCGTCCGCGTCTACCAAAAGATGCATGTGCATGCTTAAAACGCGTTTTGGCACAAATCCATGTGCGGGTGCTAAAAAGAGCAGCATCGGCATGCTTTTCGCGTCGTTTGGTAGAAATCCACGTGCGCGTTCTGCCAAAAGCACCATTTGCATGCATATCGTGTGGTTTTGCAGAAAACTGCGTCCGCGTCTACCAAAAGATACATGCGCATGCTTAAAACGCGTTTTGGCACAAATCCATGTGCGGGTGCTAAAAAGAGCAGCATCGGCATGCTTTTCACGTCGTTTGGTAGAAATCCATGTGCGCGTTCTGCCAAAAGCACCATTTGCATGCATAACGTGTGGTTTTGCAGAAAACTGCGTCCGCGTCTACCAAAGATGCGTGTGCATGCTTAAAACGCGTTTTGGCACAAAACAATGTGCGGGTGCTAAAAAGAGCAGCATCGGCATGCTTTTCACGTCGTTTGGTAGAAATCCACGTGCGCGTTCTGCCAAAAGCACCATTTGCATGCATATCGTGTTGTTTTTCAGAAAACTGCGTCCGCGTCTACCAAAAGATGCATGTGCATGCTTAAAACGCGTTTTGGCACAAATCCATGTGCGGGTGCTAAAAAGAGCAGCATCGGCATGCTTTTCACGTCGTTTGGTAGAAATCCACGTGCGCGTTCTGCCAAAAGCACCATTTGCATGCATATCGTGTGGTTTTGCAGAAAACTGCGTCCGCGTCTACCAAAAGATGCATGTGCATGCTTAACACGCGTTTTGGCACAAATACATGTGCGGGTGCTAAAAAGAGCAGCATCGGCATGCTTTTCACGTCGTTTGGTAGAAATCCACGTGCGCGTTCTGCCAAAAGCACCATTTGTATGCATATCGTGTGGTTTTGCAGAAAACTGCGTCCGCGTCTACCAAAAGATGCATTTGCATGGCTTAAAACGCGTTTTGGCACAAATCCATGTGCGGGTGCTAAAAAGAGCAGCATCGGCATGCTTTTCACGTCGTTTGGTAGAAATTCACGTGCGCGTTCTGCCAAAAGCACCATTTGCATGCATATCGTGTGGCTTTGCAGAAAACTGCGTCCGCGTCTACCAAAAGATGCATGTGCATGCTTAAAACGCGTTTTGGCAATAATCCATGTGCGGGTGCTAAAAAGAGCAGCATCGGCATACTTTTCACGTCGTTTGGTAGAAATCCACGTGCGCGTTCTGCCAAAAGCACCATTTGCATGCATATCGTGTGGTTTTGCAGAAAACTGCGTCCGCGTCTTCCAAAAGATGCATGTGCATGCTTAAAACGCGTTTTGGCACGAATCCATGTGCGGGTGCTAAAAAGAGCAGCATCGGCATGCTTTTCACGTCGTTTGGTAGAAATCCACGTGCGCGTTCTGCCAAAAGCACCATTTGCATGCATATCGTGTGGTTTTCCAGAAAACTGCGTCCGCGTCTACCAAAAGATGCATGTGCATGCTTAAAACGCGTTTTGGCACAAATCAATGTGCGGGTGCTAAAAAGAGCAGCATCGGCATGCTTTTCACGTCGTTTGGTAGAAATCCACGTGCGCGTTCTGCCAAAAGCACAATTTGCATGCATATCGTGTGGTTTTGCAGAAAACTGCGTCCGCGTCTACCAAAAGATGCATGCGCATGCTTAAAACGCGTTTTGGCACAAATCCATGTGCGGGTGCTAAAAAGAGCAGCATCGGCATTCTTTTCACGTCGTTTGGTAGAAATCCACGTGCGCGTTCTGCCAAAAGCACCATTTGCATGCATATCGTGTGGTTTTGCAGAAAACTGCGTCCACGTCTACCGAAAGACGCATGTGCATGCTTAAAACGCGTTTTGGCACAAACCAATGTGCGGGTGCTAAAAAGAGCAGCATCGGCATGCTTTTCACGTCGTTTGGTAGAAATCCACGTGCGCGTTCTGCCAAAAGCACCATTTGCATGCATATCGTGTGGTTTTGCAGAAAACTGCGTCCGCGTCTACCAAAAGATGCATGTGCATGCTTAAAACGCGTTTTGGCACAAATCCATGTGCGGGTGCTAAAAAGAGCAGCATCGGCATGCTTTTCACGTCGTTTGGTAGAAATCCACGTGCGCGTTCTGCCAAAAGCACCATTTGCATGCATATCGTGTGGTTTTGCAGAAAACTGCGTCCGCGTCTACCAAAAATGCATGCGCATGCTTAAAACGCGTTTTGGCACAAATTCATGTGCGGGTGCTAAAAAGAGCAGCATCGGCATGCTTTTCACGTCGTTTGGTAGAAATCCACGTGCGCGTTCTGCCAAAAGCACCATTTGCATGCATATCGTGTGGTTTTGCAGAAAACTGCGTCCGCGTCTACCAAAAGATGCATGTGCATGCTTAACACGCGTTTTGGCACAAATCCATGTGCGGGTGCTTAAAAGAGCAGCATGGGCATGCTTTCCACGTCGTTTGGTAGAAATCCACGTGCGCGTTCTGCCAAAAGCACCATTTGCATGCATATCGTGTGGTTTTGCAGAAAACTGCGTCCGCGTCTACCAAAAGATGCATGTGCATGCTTAAAACGCGTTTTGGCACAAATCCATGTGCGGGTGCTAAAAAGAGCAGCATCGGCATGCTTTTCGCGTCGTTTGGTAGAAATCCACGTGCGCGTTCTGCCAAAAGCACCATTTGCATGCATATCGTGTGGTTTTGCAGAAAACTGCGTCCGCGTCTACCAAAGCATGTGCATGCTTAAAACGCGTTTTGGCACAAATCCATGTGCGGGTGCTAAAATGAGCAGCATCGGCATGCTTTTCACGTCGTTTGGTAGAAATCCATGTGCGCGTTCTGCCAAAAGCACCATTTGCATGCATATCGTGTGGTTTTGCAGAAAACTGCGTCGGCGTCTACCAAAAGATGCATGTGCATGCTTAAAACGCGTTTTGGCACAAAACAATGTGCGGGTGCTAAAAAGAGCAGCATCGGCATGCTTTTCACGTAGTTTGGCAGAAATCCACGTGCGCGTTCTGCCAAAAGCACCATTTGCATGCATATCGTGTGGTTTTGCAGAAAACTGCGTCCGCGTCTACCAAAAGATGCGTGTGGATGCTTAAAACGCGTTTTGGCACAAATCCATGTGCGTGTGCTAAAAAGAGCAGCATCGGCATGCTTTTCACGTCGTTTGGTAGAAATCCACGTGCGCGTTCTGCCAAAAGCACCATTTGCATGCATATCGTGGGTTTTGCAGAAAACTGCGTCCGCGTCTACCAAAAGATGCATGTGCATGCTTAAAACGCGTTTTGGCACAAATCCATGTGCGGGTGCTAAAAAGAGCAGCATCGGCATGCTTTTCACGTCGTTTGGTAGAAATCCACGTGCGCGTTCTGCCAAAAGCACCATTTGCATGCATATCGTGTGGTTTTGCAGAAAACTGCGTCCGCGTCTACCAAAAGATGCATGTGTATGGCTTAAAACGCGTTTTGGCACAAATCCATGTGCGTGTGCTAAAAAGAGCAGCATCGGCATGCTTTTCACGTCGTTTGGTAGAAATCCACGTGCGCGTTCTGCCAAAAGCACCATTTGCATGCATATCGTGTGGTTTTGCAGAAAACTGCGTCCGCGACTACCAAAAGATGCATGTGCATGCTTAAAACGCGTTTTGGCATAAATCCATGTGCGGGTGCTAAAAAGAGCAGCATCGGCATGCTTTTCACGTCGTTTGGTAGAAATCCACGTGCGCTTTCTGCCAAAAGCACCATTTGCATGCATATCGTGTGGTTTTGCAGAAAACTGCGACCGCGTCTACCAAAAGATGCATGTGCATGCTTAAAACGCGTTTTGGCACAAATCCATGTGCGGGTGCTAAAAAGAGCAGCATCGGCATGCTTTTCACGTCGTTTGGTAGAAATTCACGTGCGCGTTCTGCCAAAATCACCATTTGCATGCATATCGTGTGGTTTTGCAGAAAACTGCGTCCGCGCCTACCAAAAGATGCATGTGCATGCTTAAAACGCGTTTTGGCACAAATCCATGTGCGGGTGGTAAAAAGAGCAGCATCGGCATGCTTTTCACGTCGTTTGGTAGAAATCCACGTGCGCGTTCTCCAAAAGCACCATTTGCATGCATATCGTGTGGTTTTCCAGAATACTGCGTCCGCGTCTACCAAAAGATGCATGTGCATGCTTAACATGCGTTTTGGCACAAATCCATGTGCGGGTGCTTAAAAGAGCAGCATGGGCATGCTTTCCACGTCGTTTGGTAGAAATCCACGTGCGCGTTCTGCCAAAAGCACCATTTGCATGCATATCGTGTGGTTTTGCAGAAAACTGCGTCCGCGTCTACCAAAGATGCGTGTGCATGCTTAAAACGCGTTTTGGCACAAAACAATGTGCGGGTGCTAAAAAGAGCAGCATCGGCATGCTTTTCACGTAGTTTGGTAGAAATCCACGTGCGCGTTCTGCCAAAAGCACCATTTGCATGCATATCGTGTGGTTTTTCAGCAAACTGCGTCGGCGTCTACCAAAAGATGCATGTGCATGCTTAAAACGCGTTTTGGCACAAATCCATGTGCGGGTGCTAAAAAGAGCAGCATCGGCACGCTTTTCACGTCGTTTGGTAGAAATCCACGTGCGCGTTCTGCCAAAAGCACCATTTGCATGCATATCGTGTGGTTTTGCAGAAAACTGCGTCCGCGTCTACCAAAAGATGCATGTGCATGCTTAAAACGCGTTTTGGCACAAATCAATGTGCGGGTGCTAAAAAGAGCAGCATCGGCATGCTTTTCACGTCGTTTGGTAGAAATCCACGTGCGGGTTCTGCCAAAAGCACCATTTGCATGCATATCGTGTGGTTTTGCAGAAAACTGCGTCCGCGTCTACCAAAAGATGCATGTGCATGCTTAAAACGCGTTTTGGCACAAAACAATGTGCGGGTGCTAAAAAGAGCAGCATCGGCATGCTTTTCACGTAGTTTGGTAGAAATCCACGTGCACGTTCTGCCAAAAGCACCATTTGCATGCATATCGTGTGGTTTTGCAGAAAACTGCGTCCGCGTCTACCAAAGATGCGTGTGCATGCTTAAAACACGTTTTGGCACAAATCCATGTGCGGGTGCTAAAAAGAGCAGCATCGGCATGCTTTTCACGTCGTTTGGTAGAAATCCACGTGCGCGTTCTGCCAAAAGCACCATTTGCATGCATATCGTGTGGTTTTGCAGATAACTGCGTCCGCGTCTACCAAAAGATGCATGTGCATGCTTAAAACGCGTTTTGGCACAAATCCATGTGCGGGTGCTAAAAAGAGCAGCATCGGCATGCTTTTCACGTCGTTTGGTAGAAATCCACGTGCGCGTTCTGCCAAAAGCACCATTTGCATGCATATCGTGTGGTTTTTCAGAAAACTGCGTCCGCGTCTACCAAAAGATGCATGTGCATGCTTAAAACGCGTTTTGGCACAAATCAATGTGCGGGTTCTAAAAAGAGCAGCATCGGCACGCTTTTCACGTCGTTTGGTAGAAATCCACGTGCGCGTTCTGCCAAAAGCACCATTTGCATGCATATCGTGTGGTTTTGCAGAAAACTGCGTCCGCGTCTACCAAAAGATGCATGTGCATGCTTAAAACGCGTTTTGGCACAAATCAATGTGCGGGTGCTAAAAAGAGCAGCATCGGCATGCTTTTCACGTCGTTTGTAGAAATCTACGTGCGCTTTCTGCCAAAAGCACCATTTGCATGCATATCGTGTGGTTTTGCAGAAAACTGCGTGCGCGTCTACCAAAAGATGCATGTGCATGCATAACACGCGTTTTGGCACAAATCCATGTGCGGGTGCTTAAAAGAGCAGCATGGGCATGCTTTCCACGTCGTTTGGTAGAAATCCACGTGCGCGTTCTGCCAAAAGCACCATTTGCATGCATATCGTGTGGTTTTGCAGAAAACTGCATCCGCGTCTACCAAAAGATGCATGTGCATGCTTAAAACGCGTTTCGGCACAAATCCATGTGCGGGTGCTAAAAAGAGCAGCATCGGCATGCTTTTCGCGTCGTTTGGTAGAAATCCACGTGCGCGTTCTGCCAAAAGCACCATTTGCATGCATATCGTGTGGTTTTTCAGCAAACTGCGTCCGCGTCTACCAAAAGATGCATGTGCATGCTTAAAACGCGTTTTGGCACAAATCCATGTGCGGGTGCTAAAAAGAGCAGCATCGGCACGCTTTTCACGTCGTTTGGTAGAAATCCACGTGCGCGTTCTGCCAAAAGCACCATTTGCATGCATATCGTGTGGTTTTGCAGAAAACTGCGTCCGCGTCTACCAAAAGATGCATGTGCATGCTTAAAACGCGTTTTGGCACAAATCAATGTGCGGGTGCTAAAAAGAGCAGCATCGGCATGCTTTTCACGTCGTTTGGTAGAAATCCACGTGCGGGTTCTGCCAAAAGCACCATTTGCATGCATATCGTGTGGTTTTGCAGAAAACTGCGTCCGCGTCTACCAAAAGATGCATGTGCATGCTTAAAACGCGTTTTGGCACAAAACAATGTGCGGGTGCTAAAAAGAGCAGCATCGGCATGCTTTTCACGTAGTTTGGTAGAAATCCACGTGCACGTTCTGCCAAAAGCACCATTTGCATGCATATCGTGTGGTTTTGCAGAAAACTGCGTCCGCGTCTACCAAAGATGCGTGTGCATGCTTAAAACACGTTTTGGCACAAATCCATGTGCGGGTGCTAAAAAGAGCAGCATCGGCATGCTTTTCACGTCGTTTGGTAGAAATCCACGTGCGCGTTCTGCCAAAAGCACCATTTGCATGCATATCGTGTGGTTTTGCAGATAACTGCGTCCGCGTCTACCAAAAGATGCATGTGCATGCTTAAAACGCGTTTTGGCACAAATCCATGTGCGGGTGCTAAAAAGAGCAGCATCGGCATGCTTTTCACGTCGTTTGGTAGAAATCCACGTGCGCGTTCTGCCAAAAGCACCATTTGCATGCATATCGTGTGGTTTTTCAGAAAACTGCGTCCGCGTCTACCAAAAGATGCATGTGCATGCTTAAAACGCGTTTTGGCACAAATCCATGTGCGGGTGCTAAAAAGAGCAGCATCGGCACGCTTTTCACGTCGTTTGGTAGAAATCCACGTGCGCGTTCTGCCAAAAGCACCATTTGCATGCATATCGTGTGGTTTTGCAGAAAACTGCGTCCGCGTCTACCAAAAGATGCATGTGCATGCTTAAAACGCGTTTTGGCACAAATCAATGTGCGGGTGCTAAAAAGAGCAGCATCGGCATGCTTTTCACGTCGTTTGGTAGAAATCTACGTGCGCTTTCTGCCAAAAGCACCATTTGCATGCATATCGTGTGGTTTTGCAGAAAACTGCGTCCGCGTCTACCAAAAGATGCATGTGCATGCATAACACGCGTTTTGGCACAAATCCATGTGCGGGTGCTTAAAAGAGCAGCATGGGCATGCTTTCCACGTCGTTTGGTAGAAATCCACGTGCGCGTTCTGCCAAAAGCACCATTTGCATGCATATCGTGTGGTTTTGCAGAAAACTGCATCCGCGTCTACCAAAAGATGCATGTGCATGCTTAAAACGCGTTTCGGCACAAATCCATGTGCGGGTGCTAAAAAGAGCAGCATCGGCATGCTTTTCGCGTCGTTTGGTAGAAATCCACGTGCGCGTTCTGCCAAAAGTACCATTTGCATGCATATCGTGTGGTTTTGCAGAAAACTGCGTCCGCGTCTACCAAAAGATGCGTGTGCATGCTTAAAACGCGTTTTGGCACAAATCCATGTGCGGGTGCTAAAAAGAGCAGCATCGGCATGCTTTTCACGTCGTTGGTAGAAATCCATGTGCGCGTTCTGCCAAAAGCACCATTTGCATGCATATCGTGTGGTTTTGCAGAAAACTGCGTCGGCGTCTACCAAAAGATGCATGTGCATGCTTAAAACGCGTTTTGGCACAAAACAATGTGCGGGTGCTAAAAAGAGCAGCATCGGCATGCTTTTCGCGTCGTTTGGTAGAAATCCACGTGCGCGTTCTGCCAAAAGCACCATTTGCATGCATATCGTGTGGTTTTGCAGAAAACTGCGTCCGCGTCTACCAAAGCATGTGCATGCTTAAAACGCGTTTTGGCACAAATCCATGTGCGGGTGCTAAAAAGAGCAGCATCGGCATGCTTTTCACGTCGTTTGGTAGAAATCCATGTGCGCGTTCTGCCAAAAGCACCATTTGCATGCATATCGTGTGGTTTTGCAGAAAACTGCGTCGGCGTCTACCAAAAGATGCATGTGCATGCTTAAAACGCGTTTTGGCACAAAACAATGTGCGGGTGCTAAAAAGAGCAGCATCGGCATGCTTTTCACGTAGTTTGGCAGAAATCCACGTGCGCGTTCTGCCAAAAGCACCATTTGCATGCATATCGTGTGGTTTTGCAGAAAACTGCGTCCGCGTCTACCAAAAGATGCGTGTGCATGCTTAAAACGCGTTTTGGCACAAATCCATGTGCGTGTGCTAAAAAGAGCAGCATCGGCATGCTTTTCACGTCGTTTGGTAGAAATCCACGTGCGCGTTCTGCCAAAAGCACCATTTGCATGCATATCGTGGGTTGTGCAGAAAACTGCGTCCGCGTCTACCAAAAGATGCATGTGCATGCTTAAAACGCGTTTTGGCACAAATCCATGTGCGGGTGCTAAAAAGAGCAGCATCGGCATGCTTTTCACGTCGTTTGGTAGAAATCCACGTGCGCGTTCTGCCAAAAGCACCATTTGCATGCATATCGTGTGGTTTTGCAGAAAACTGCGTCCGCGTCTACCAAAAGATGCATGTGTATGGCTTAAAACGCGTTTTGGCACAAATTCATGTGCGTGTGCTAAAAAGAGCAGCATCGGCATGCTTTTCACGTCGTTTGGTAGAAATCCACGTGCGCGTTCTGCCAAAAGCACCATTTGCATGCATATCGTGTGGTTTTGCAGAAAACTGCGTCCGCGTCTACCAAAAGATGCATGTGCATGCTTAAAACGCGTTTTGGCATAAATCCATGTGCGGGTGCTAAAAAGAGCAGCATCGGCATGCTTTTCACGTCCTTTGGTAGAAATCCACGTGCGCGTTCTGCCAAAAGCACCATTTGCATGCATATCGTGTGGTTTTGCACAAAACTGCGACCGCGTCTACCAAAAGATGCATGTGCATGATTAAAACGCGTTTTGGCACAAATCCATGTGCGGGTGCTAAAAATAGCAGCATCGGCATGCTTTTCACGTCGTTTGGTAGAAATCCACGTGCGCGTTCTGCCAAAATCACCATTTGCATGCATATCGTGTGGTTTTGCAGAAAACTGCGTCCTCGTCTACCAAAGATGCATGTGCATGCTTAAAACGCGTTTTGGCACAAATCCATGTGCGGGTGCTAAAAAGAGCAGCATCGGCATGCTTTTCACGTCGTTTGGTAGAAATCCACGTGCGCGTTCTGCCAAAAGCACCATTTGCATGCATATCGTGTGGTTTTCCAGAATACTGCGTCCGCGTCTACCAAAAGATGCATGTGCATGCTTAACACGCGTTTTGGCACAAATCCATGTGCGGGTGCTTAAAAGAGCAGCATGGGCATGCTTTCCACGTCGTTTGGTAGAAATCCACGTGCGCGTTCTGCCAAAAGCACCATTTGCATGCTTATCGTGTGGTTTTGCAGAAAACTGCGTCCGCGTCTACCAAAAGATGCATGTGCATGCTTAAAACGCGTTTTGGCACAAATCCATGTGCGGGTGCTAAAAAGAGCAGCATCGGCATGCTTTTCGCGTCGTTTGGTAGAAATCCACGTGCGCGTTCTGCCAAAAGCACCATTTGCATGCATATCGTGTGGTTTTGCAGAAAACTGCGTCCGCGTCTACCAAAAGATACATGCGCATGCTTAAAACGCGTTTTGGCACAAATCCATGTGCGGGTGCTAAAAAGAGCAGCATCGGCATGCTTTTCACGCCGTTTGGTAGAAATCCATGTGCGCGTTCTGCCAAAAGCACCATTTGCATGCATATCGTGTGGTTTTGCAGAAAACTGCGTCCGCGTCTACCAAAAGATGCATGTGCATGCTTAAAACGCGTTTTGGCACAAATCAATGTGCGGGTGCTAAAAAGAGCAGCATCGGCATGCTTTTCACGTCGTTTGGTAGAAATCCACGTGCGCGTTCTGCCAAAAGCACCATTTGCATGCATATCGTGTGGTTTTGCAGAAAACTGCGTCCGCGTCTACCAAAAGATGCATGTGCACTCTTAAAACGCGTTTTGGCACAAATCCATGTGCGGGTGCTAAAAAGAGCAGCATCGGCATGCTTTTCACGTCGTTTGGTAGAAATCCACGTGCGCGTTCTGCCAAAAGCACCATTTGCATGCATATCGTGTGGTTTTGCAGAAAACTGCGTCCTCGTCTACCAAAAGATGCATGCGCATGCTTAAAACGCGTTTTGGCACAAATCCATGTGCGGGTGCTAAAAAGAGCAGCATAGGCATTCTTTTCACGTCGTTTGGTAGAAATCCACGTGAGCGTTATGCCAAAAGCACCATTTGCATACATATCGTGTGGTTTTGCAGAAAACTGCGTCCGCGTCTACCAAAGATGCATGTGCATGCTTAAAACGCGTTTTGGCATAAATCCATGTGCGGGTGCTAAAAAGAGCAGCATCGGCATGCTTCTCACGTCGTTTGGTAGAAATCCACGTGCGCGTTCTGCCAAAAGCACCATTTGCATGCATATCGTGTGGTTTTGCAGAAAACTGCGACCGCGTCTACCAAAAGATGCATGCGCATGCTTAAAACGCGTTTTGCAACAAATCCATGTGCGGGTGCTAAAAAGAGCAGCATCGGCATGCTTTTCACGTCGTTTGGTAGAAATCCACGCGCGCGTTCTACCAAAAGCACCATTTGCATGCATATCGTGTGGTTTTGCAGAAAACTGCGTCGGCGTCTACCAAAAGATGCATGTGCATGCTTAAAACGCGTTTTGGCAAAAAACAATGTGCGGGTGCTAAAAAGAGCAGCATCGGCATGCTTTTCACGCAGTTTGGCAGAAATCCACGTGCACGTTCTGCCAAAAGTACCATTTGCATGCATATCGTGTGGTTTTGCAGAAAACTGCGTCCGCGTCTACCAAAAGATGCGTGTGCATGCTTAAAACGCGTTTTGGCACAAATCCATGTGCGTGTGCTAAAAAGAGCAGCATCGGCATGCTTTTCACGTCGTTTGGTGGAAATCCACGTGCGCGTTCTGCCAAAAGCACGATTTGCATGCATATCGTGGGTTTTGCAGAAAACTGCGTCCGCGTCTACCAAAAGATGCATGTGCATGCTTAAAACGCGTTTTGGCACAAATCCATGTGCGGGTGCTAAAAAGAGCAGCATCGGCATGCTTTTCACGTCGTTTGGTAGAAATCCACGTGCGCGTTCTGCGAAAAGCACCATTTGCATGCATATCGTGTGGTTTTGCAGAAAACTGCGTCCGCGTCTACCAAAATATGCATGTGTATGGCTTAAAACGCGTTTTGGCACAAATCCATGTGCGTGTGCTAAAAAGAGCAGCATCGGCATGCTTTTCACGTCGTTTGGTAGAAATCCACGTGCGCGTTCTGCCAAAAGCACCATTTGCATGCATATCGTGTGGTTTTGCAGAAAACTGCGTCCGCGTCTACCAAAAGATGCATGTGCATGCTTAAAACGCGTTTTGGCATAAATCCATGTGCGGGTGCTAAAAAGAGCAGCATGGGCATGCTTTTCACGTCGTTTGGTAGAAATCCACGTGCGCGTTCTGCCAAAAGCACCATTTGCATGCATATCGTGTGGTTTTGCAGAAAACTGCGACCGCGTCTACCAAAAGATGCATGTGCATGCTTAAAACGCGTTTTGGCACAAATCCATGTGCGGGTGCTAAAAAGAGCAGCATCGGCATGCTTTTCGCGTCGTTTGGTAGAAATCCACGTGCGCGTTCTGCCAAAAGCACCATTTGCATGCATATCGTGTGGTTTTGCAGAAAACTGCGTCCGCGTCTACCAAAAGATGCATGTGCATGCTTAAAACGCGTTTTGGCCCAAATCCATGTGCGGGTGCTAAAAAGAGCAGCATCGGCATGCTTTTCACGTCGTTTGGTAGAAATCCACGTTCGCGTTCTGCCAAAAGCACCATTTGCATGCATATCGTGTGGTTTTCCAGAATACTGCGTCCGCGTCTACCAAAAGATGCATGTGCATGCTTAACACGCGGTTTGGCACAAATCCATGTGCGGGTGCTTAAAAGAGCAGCATGGGCATGCTTTCCACGTCGTTTGGTAGAAATCCACGTGCGCGTTCTGCCAAAAGCACCATTTGCATGCATATCGTGTGGTTTTGCAGAAAACTGCGTCCGCGTCTACCAAAAGATGCATGTGCATGCTTAAAACGCGTTTTGGCACAAATCCATGTGCGGGTGCTAAAAAGAGCAGCATCGGCATGCTTTTCGCGTCGTTTGGTAGAAATCCACGTGCGCGTTCTGCCAAAAGCACCATTTGCATGCATATCGTGTGGTTTTGCAGAAAACTGCGTCCGCGTCTACCAAAAGATGCATGCGCATGCTTAAAACGCGTTTTGGCACAAATCCATGTGCGGGTGCTAAAAAGAGCAGCATCGGCATGCTTTTCACGTCGTTTGGTAGAAATCCATGTGCGCGTTCTGCCAAAAGCACCATTTGCATGCATATCGTGTGGTTTTGCAGAAAACTGCGTCCGCGTCTACCAAAGACGCGTGTGCATGCTTAAAACACGTTTTGGCACAAATCCATGTGCGGGTGCTAAAAAGAGCAGCATCGGCATGCTTTTCACGTCGTTTGGTAGAAATCCACGTGCGCGTTCTGCCAAAAGCACCATTTGCATGCATATCGTGTGGTTTTGCAGAAAACTGCGTCGGCGTCTACCAAAAGATGCATGTGCATGCTTAAAACGCGTTTTGGCACAAAACAATGTGCGGGTGCTAAAAAGAGCAGCATCGGCATGCTTTTCACCTAGTTTGGTAGAAATCCACGTGCGCGTTCTGCCAAAAGCACCATTTGCATGCATATCGTGTGGTTTTGCAGAAAACTGCGTCCGCGTCTACCAAAAGATGTGTGTGCATGCTTAAAACGCGTTTTGGCACAAATCCATGTGCGTGTGCTAAAAAGAGCAGCATCGGCATGCTTTTCACGTCGTTTGGTAGAAATCCACGTGCGCGTTCTGCCAAAAGCACCATTTGCATGCATATCGTGGGTTGTGCAGAAAACTGCGTCCGCGTCTACCAAAAGATGCATGTGCATGCTTAAAACGCGTTTTGGCACAAATCCATGTGCGGGTGCTAAAAAGAGCAGCATCGGCATGCTTTTCACGTCGTTTGGTAGAAATCCACGTGCGCGTTCTGCCAAAAGCACCATTTGCATGCATATCGTGTGGTTTTGCAGAAAACTGCGTCCGCGTCTACCAAAAGATGCATGTGTATGGCTTAAAACGCGTTTTGGCACAAATCCATGTGCGTGTGCTAAAAAGAGCAGCATCGGCATGCTTTTCACGTCGTTTGGTAGAAATCCACGTGCGCGTTCTGCCAAAAGCACCATTTGCATGCATATCGTGTGGTTTTGCAGAAAACTGCGTCCGCGTCTACCAAAAGATGCATGTGCATGCTTAAAACGCGTTTTGGCATAAATCCATGTGCGGGTGCTAAAAAGAGCAGCATCGGCATGCTTTTCACGTCCTTTGGTAGAAATCCACGTGCGCGTTCTGCCAAAAGCACCATTTGCATGCATATCGTGTGGTTTTGCACAAAACTGCGACCGCGTCTACCAAAAGATGCATGTGCATGATTAAAACGCGTTTTGGCACAAATCCATGTGCGGGTGCTAAAAATAGCAGCATCGGCATGCTTTTCACGTCGTTTGGTAGAAATCCACGTGCGCGTTCTGCCAAAATCACCATTTGCATGCATATCGTGTGGTTTTGCAGAAAACTGCGTCCTCGTCTACCAAAAGATGCATGTGCATGCTTAAAACGCGTTTTGGCACAAATCCATGTGCGGGTGCTAAAAAGAGCAGCATCGGCATGCTTTTCACGTCGTTTGGTAGAAATCCACGTGCGCGTTCTGCCAAAAGCACCATTTGCATGCATATCGTGTGGTTTTCCAGAATACTGCGTCCGCGTCTACCAAAAGATGCATGTGCATGCTTAACACGCGTTTTGGCACAAATCCATGTGCGGGTGCTTAAAAGAGCAGCATGGGCATGCTTTCCACGTCGTTTGGTAGAAATCCACGTGCGCGTTCTGCCAAAAGCACCATTTGCATGCTTGTCGTGTGGTTTTGCAGAAAACTGCGTCCGCGTCTACCAAAAGATGCATGTGCATGCTTAAAACGCGTTTTGGCACAAATCCATGTGCGGGTGCTAAAAAGAGCAGCATCGGCATGCTTTTCGCGTCGTTTGGTAGAAATCCACGTGCGCGTTCTGCCAAAAGCACCATTTGCATGCATATCGTGTGGTTTTGCAGAAAACTGCGTCCGCGTCTACCAAAAGATACATGCGCATGCTTAAAACGCGTTTTGGCACAAATCCATGTGCGGGTGCTAAAAAGAGCAGCATCGGCATGCTTTTCACGCCGTTTGGTAGAAATCCATGTGCGCGTTCTGCCAAAAGCACCATTTGCATGCATATCGTGTGGTTTTGCAGAAAACTGCGTCCGCGTCTACCAAAAGATGCATGTGCACTCTTAAAACGCGTTTTGGCACAAATCCATGTGCGGGTGCTAAAAAGAGCAGCATCGGCATGCTTTTCACGTCGTTTGGTAGAAATCCACGTGCGCGTTCTGCCAAAAGCACCATTTGCATGCATATCGTGTGGTTTTGCAGAAAACTGCGTCCTCGTCTACCAAAAGATGCATGCGCATGCTTAAAACGCGTTTTGGCACAAATCCATGTGCGGGTGCTAAAAAGAGCAGCATAGGCATTCTTTTCACGTCGTTTGGTAGAAATCCACGTGAGCGTTATGCCAAAAGCACCATTTGCATACATATCGTGTGGTTTTGCAGAAAACTGCGTCCGCGTCTACCAAAAGATGCATGTGCATGCTTAAAACGCGTTTTGGCATAAATCCATGTGCGGGTGCTAAAAAGAGCAGCATCGGCATGCTTCTCACGTCGTTTGGTAGAAATCCACGTGCGCGTTCTGCCAAAAGCACCATTTGCATGCATATCGTGTGGTTTTGCAGAAAACTGCGACCGCGTCTACCAAAAGATGCATGCGCATGCTTAAAACGCGTTTTGCAACAAATCCATGTGCGGGTGCTAAAAAGAGCAGCATCGGCATGCTTTTCACGTCGTTTGGTAGAAATCCACGCGCGCGTTCTACCAAAAGCACCATTTGCATGCATATCGTGTGGTTTTGCAGAAAACTGCGTCGGCGTCTACCAAAAGATGCATGTGCATGCTTAAAACGCGTTTTGGCAAAAAACAATGTGCGGGTGCTAAAAAGAGCAGCATCGGCATGCTTTTCACGCAGTTTGGCAGAAATCCACGTGCACGTTCTGCCAAAAGTACCATTTGCATGCATATCGTGTGGTTTTGCAGAAAACTGCGTCCGCGTCTACCAAAAGATGCGTGTGCATGCTTAAAACGCGTTTTGGCACAAATCCATGTGCGTGTGCTAAAAAGAGCAGCATCGGCATGCTTTTCACGTCGTTTGGTGGAAATCCACGTGCGCGTTCTGCCAAAAGCACGATTTGCATGCATATCGTGGGTTTTGCAGAAAACTGCGTCCGCGTCTACCAAAAGATGCATGTGCATGCTTAAAACGCGTTTTGGCACAAATCCATGTGCGGGTGCTAAAAAGAGCAGCATCGGCATGCTTTTCACGTCGTTTGGTAGAAATCCACGTGCGCGTTCTGCGAAAAGCACCATTTGCATGCATATCGTGTGGTTTTGCAGAAAACTGCGTCCGCGTCTACCAAAATATGCATGTGTATGGCTTAAAACGCGTTTTGGCACAAATCCATGTGCGTGTGCTAAAAAGAGCAGCATCGGCATGCTTTTCACGTCGTTTGGTAGAAATCCACGTGCGCGTTCTGCCAAAAGCACCATTTGCATGCATATCGTGTGGTTTTGCAGAAAACTGCGTCCGCGTCTACCAAAAGATGCATGTGCATGCTTAAAACGCGTTTTGGCATAAATCCATGTGCGGGTGCTAAAAAGAGCAGCATGGGCATGCTTTTCACGTCGTTTGGTAGAAATCCACGTGCGCGTTCTGCCAAAAGCACCATTTGCATGCATATCGTGTGGTTTTGCAGAAAACTGCGACCGCGTCTACCAAAAGATGCATGTGCATGCTTAAAACGCGTTTTGGCACAAATCCATGTGCGGGTGCTAAAAAGAGCAGCATCGGCATGCTTTTCGCGTCGTTTGGTAGAAATCCACGTGCGCGTTCTGCCAAAAGCACCATTTGCATGCATATCGTGTGGTTTTGCAGAAAACTGCGTCCGCGTCTACCAAAAGATGCATGTGCATGCTTAAAACGCGTTTTGGCCCAAATCCATGTGCGGGTGCTAAAAAGAGCAGCATCGGCATGCTTTTCACGTCGTTTGGTAGAAATCCACGTTCGCGTTCTGCCAAAAGCACCATTTGCATGCATATCGTGTGGTTTTCCAGAATACTGCGTCCGCGTCTACCAAAAGATGCATGTGCATGCTTAAAACGCGTTTTGGCACAAATCCATGTGCGGGTGCTAAAAAGAGCAGCATCGGCATGCTTTTCACGTCGTTTGGTAGAAATCCATGTGCGCGTTCTGCCAAAAGCACCATTTGCATGCATATCGTGTGGTTTTGCAGAAAACTGCGTCCGCGTCTACCAAAGACGCGTGTGCATGCTTAAAACACGTTTTGGCACAAATCCATGTGCGGGTGCTAAAAAGAGCAGCATCGGCATGCTTTTCACGTCGTTTGGTAGAAATCCACGTGCGCGTTCTGCCAAAAGCACCATTTGCATGCATATCGTGTGGTTTTGCAGAAAACTGCGTCGGCGTCTACCAAAAGATGCATGTGCATGCTTAAAACGCGTTTTGGCACAAAACAATGTGCGGGTGCTAAAAAGAGCAGCATCGGCATGCTTTTCACCTAGTTTGGTAGAAATCCACGTGCGCGTTCTGCCAAAAGCACCATTTGCATGCATATCGTGTGGTTTTGCAGAAAACTGCGTCCGCGTCTACCAAAAGATGTGTGTGCATGCTTAAAACGCGTTTTGGCACAAATCCATGTGCGTGTGCTAAAAAGAGCAGCATCGGCATGCTTTTCACGTCGTTTGGTAGAAATCCACGTGCGCGTTCTGCCAAAAGCACCATTTGCATGCATATCGTGTGGTTTTGCAGAAAACTGCGTCCGCGTCTACCAAAAGATGCATGTGCATGCTTAAAACGCGTTTTGGCACAAATCCATGTGCGGGTGCTAAAAAGAGCAGCATCGGCATGCTTTTCGCGTCGTTTGGTAGAAATCCACGTGCGCGTTCTGCCAAAAGCACCATTTGCATGCATATCGTGTGGTTTTGCAGAAAACTGCGTCCGCGTCTACCAAAAGATGCATGTGCATGCTTAAAACGCGTTTTGGCACAAATCCATGTGCGGGTGCTAAAAAGAGCAGCATCGGCATGCTTTTCACGTCGTTTGGTAGAAATCCACGTGCGCGTTCTGCCAAAAGCACCATTTGCATGCATATCGTGCGGTTTTTCAGAAAACTGCGTCCGCGTCTACCAAAAGATGCATGTGCATGCTTAAAACGCGTTTTGGCACAAATCCATGTGCGGGTGCTAAAAAGAGCAGCATCGGCATGCTTTTCACGTCGTTTGGTAGAAATCCACGTGCGCGTTCTGCCAAAAGCACCATTTGCATGCATATCGTGTGGTTTTTCAGAAAACTGCGTCCGCGTCTACCAAAAGATGCATGTGCATGCTTAAAACGCGTTTTGGCACAAATCCATGTGCGGGTGCTAAAAAGAGCAGCATCGGCACGCTTTTCACGTCGTTTGGTAGAAATCCACGTGCGCGTTCTGCCAAAAGCACCATTTGCATGCATATCGTGTGGATTTGCAGAAAACTGCGTCCGCGTCTACCAAAAGATGCATGTGCATGCTTAAAACGCGTTTTGGCACAAATCCATGTGCGGGTGCTAAAAAGAGCAGCATCGGCATTCTTTTCACGTCGTTTGGTAGAAATCCATGTGCGCGTTCTGCCAAAAGCACCATTTGCATGCATATCGTGTGGTTTTGCAGAAAACTGCGTCCGCGTCTACCAAAGATGCGTGTGCATGCTTAAAACACGTTTTGGCACAAATCCATGTGCGGGTGCTAAAAAGAGCAGCATCGGCATGCTTTTCACGTCGTTTGGTAGAAATCCACGTGCGCGTTCTGCCAAAAGCACCATTTGCATGCATATCGTGTGGTTTTGCAGAAAACTGCGTCCGCGTCTACCAAAAGATGCATGTGCATGCTTAAAACGCGTTTTGGCACAAATCCATGTGCGGGTGCTAAAAAGAGCAGCATCGGCATGCTTTTCACGTCGTTTGGTAGAAATCCACGTGCGCGTTCTGCCAAAAGCACCATTTGCATGCATATCGTGCGGTTTTTCAGAAAACTGCGTCCGCGTCTACCAAAAGATGCATGTGCATGCTTAAAACGCGTTTTGGCACAAATCCATGTGCGGGTGCTAAAAAGAGCAGCATCGGCATGCTTTTCACGTCGTTTGGTAGAAATCCACGTGCGCGTTCTGCCAAAAGCACCATTTGCATGCATATCGTGTGGTTTTCAGAAAACTGCGTCCGCGTCTACCAAAAGATGCATGTACATGCTTAAAACGCGTTTTGGCACAAATCCATGTGCGGGTGCTAAAAAGAGCAGCATCGGCAGGCTTTTCACGTCGTTTGGTAGAAATCCACGTGCGCGTTCTGCCAAAAGCACCATTTGCATGCATATCGTGTGGATTTGCAGAAAACTGCGTCCGCGTCTACCAAAAGATGCATGTGCATGCTTAAAACGCGTTTTGGCACAAATCCATGTGCGGGTGCTAAAAAGAGCAGCATCGGCATGCTTTTCACGTCGTTTGGTAGAAATCCACGTGCGCGTTCTGCCAAAAGCACCATTTGCATGCATATCGTGTGGTTTTTCAGAAAACTGCGTCCGCGTCTGCCAAAAGATGCATGTGCATGCTTAAAACGCGTTTTGGCACAAATCCATGTGCGGGTGCTAAAAAGAGCAGCATCGGCACGCTTTTCACGTCGTTTGGTAGAAATCCACGTGCGCGTTCTGCCAAAAGCACCATTTGCATGCATATCGTGTGGTTTTGCAGAAAACTGCGTCCGCGTCTACCAAAAGATGCATGTGCATGCTTAAAACGCGTTTTGGCACAAATCAATGTGCGGGGTGCTAAAAAGAGCAGCATCGGCATGCTTTTCACGTCGTTTGGTAGAAATCCACGTGCGCGTTCTGCCAAAAGCACCATTTGCATGCATATCGTGTGGTTTTGCAGAAAACTGCGTCCGCGTCTACCAAAAGATGCATGTGCATGCTTAAAACGCGTTTTGGCACAAATCCATGTGCGGGTGCTAAAAAGAGCAGCATCGGCATGCTTTTCACGTCGTTTGGTAGAAATCCACGTTCGCGTTCTGCCAAAAGCACCATTTGCATGCATATCGTGTGGTTTTCCAGAATACTGCGTCCGCGTCTACCAAAAGATGCATGTGCATGCTTAACACGCGGTTTGGCACAAATCCATGTGCGGGTGCTTAAAAGAGCAGCATGGGCATGCTTTCCACGTCGTTTGGTAGAAATCCACGTGCGCGTTCTGCCAAAAGCACCATTTGCATGCATATCGTGTGGTTTTGCAGAAAACTGCGTCCGCGTCTACCAAAAGATGCATGTGCATGCTTAAAACGCGTTTTGGCACAAATCCATGTGCGGGTGCTAAAAAGAGCAGCATCGGCATGCTTTTCGCGTCGTTTGGTAGAAATCCACGTGCGCGTTCTGCCAAAAGCACCATTTGCATGCATATCGTGTGGTTTTGCAGAAAACTGCGTCCGCGTCTACCAAAAGATGCATGCGCATGCTTAAAACGCGTTTTGGCACAAATCCATGTGCGGGTGCTAAAAAGAGCAGCATCGGCATGCTTTTCACGTCGTTTGGTAGAAATCCATGTGCGCGTTCTGCCAAAAGCACCATTTGCATGCATATCGTGTGGTTTTGCAGAAAACTGCGTCCGCGTCTACCAAAAGACGCGTGTGCATGCTTAAACACGTTTTGGCACAAATCCATGTGCGGGTGCTAAAAAGAGCAGCATCGGCATGCTTTTCACGTCGTTTGGTAGAAATCCACGTGCGCGTTCTGCCAAAAGCACCATTTGCATGCATATCGTTGTGGTTTTGCAGAAAACTGCGTCCGGCGTCTACCAAAAGATGCATGTGCATGCTTAAAACGCGTTTTGGCACAAAACAATGTGCGGGTGTTAAAAGAGCAGCATCGGCATGCTTTTCACGTAGTTTGGTAGAAATCCACGTGCGCGTTCTGCCAAAAGCACATTTGCATGCATATCGTGTGGTTTTGCAGAAAACTGCGTCCGCGTCTACCAAAAGATGCGATGTGCATGCTTAAAACGCGTTTTGGCACAAATCCATGTGCGTGTGCTAAAAAGAGCAGCATCGGCATGCTTTTCACGTCGTTTGGTAGAAATCCACACGTGCGCGTTCTGCCAAAGCACCATTTGCATGCATATCGTGTGGTTTTGCAGAAATACTGCGTCCGCGTCTACCAAAAGATGCATGTGCATGCTTAAAACGCGTTTTGGCACAAATCCATGTGCGGGTGCTAAAAAGAGCAGCATCGGCATGCTTTTCGCGTCGTTTGGTAGAAATCCACGTGCGCGTTCTGCCAAAAGCACCATTTGCATGCATATCGTGTGGTTTTGCAGAAAACTGCGTCCGCGTCTACCAAAAGATGCATGTGCATGCTTAAAACGCGTTTTGGCACAAATCCATGTGCGGGTGCTAAAAAGAGCAGCATCGGCATGCTTTTCACGTCGTTTGGTAGAAATCCACGTGCGCGTTCTGCCAAAAGCACCATTTGCATGCATATCGTGCGGTTTTTCAGAAAACTGCGTCCGCGTCTACCAAAAGATGCATGTGCATGCTTAAACGCGTTTTGGCACAAATCCATGTGCGGGTGCTAAAAAGAGCAGCATCGGCATGCTTTTCACGTCGTTTGGTAGAAATCCACGTGCGCGTTCTGCCAAAAGCACCATTTGCATGCATATCGTGTGGTTTTTCAGAAAACTGCGTCCGCGTCTACCAAAAGATGCATGTGCATGCTTAAAACGCGTTTTGGCACAAATCCATGTGCGGGTGCTAAAAAGAGCAGCATCGGCACGCTTTTCACGTCGTTTGGTAGAAATCCACGTGCGCGTTCTGCCAAAAGCACCATTTGCATGCATATCGTGTGGATTTGCAGAAAACTGCGTCCGCGTCTACCAAAATATGCATGTGCATGCTTTAAAACGCGTTTTGGCACAAATCCATGTGCGGGTGCTAAAAAGAGCAGCATCGGCATTCTTTTCACGTCGTTTGGTAGAAATCCATGTGCGCGTTCTGCCAAAAGCACCATTTGCATGCATATCGTGTGGTTTTGCAGAAAACTGCGTCCGCGTCTACCAAAGATGCGTGTGCATGCTTAAAACACGTTTTGGCACAAATCCATGTGCGGGGTGCTAAAAAGAGCAGCATCGGCATGCTTTTCACGTCGTTTGGTAGAAATCCACGTGCGCGTTCTGCCAAAAGCACCATTTGCATGCATATCGTGTGGTTTTGCAGAAAACTGCGTCCGCGTCTACCAAAAGATGCATGTGCATGCTTAAAACGCGTTTTGGCACAAATCCATGTGCGGGTGCTAAAAAGAGCAGCATCGGCATGCTTTTCACGTCGTTTGGTAGAAATCCACGTGCGCGTTCTGCCAAAAGCACCATTTGCATGCATATCGTGTGGTTTTTCAGAAAACTGCGTCCGCGTCTGCCAAAAGATGCATGTGCATGCTTTAAAACGCGTTTTGGCACAAATCCATGTGCGGGTGCTAAAAAGAGCAGCATCGGCACGCTTTTCACGTCGTTTGGTAGAAATCCACGTGCGCGTTCTGCCAAAAGCACCATTTGCATGCATATCGTGTGGTTTTGCAGAAAACTGCGTCCGCGTCTACCAAAAGATGCATGTGCATGCTTAAAACGCGTTTTGGCACAAATCCATGTGCGGGTGCTAAAAAGAGCAGCATCGGCATGCTTTTCACGTCGTTTGGTAGAAATCCACGTGCGCGTTCTGCCAAAAGCACCATTTGCATGCATATCGTGCGGTTTTTCAGAAAACTGCGTCCGCGTCTACCAAAAGATGCATGTGCATGCTTAAAACGCGTTTTGGCACAAATCCATGTGCGGGTGCTAAAAAGAGCAGCATCGGCATGCTTTTCACGTCGTTTGGTAGAAATCCACGTGCGCGTTCTGCCAAAAGCACCATTTGCATGCATATCGTGTGGTTTTTCAGAAAACTGCGTCCGCGTCTACCAAAAGATGCATGTGCATGCTTAAAACGCGTTTTGGCACAAATCCATGTGCGGGTGCTAAAAAGAGCAGCATCGGCACGCTTTTCACGTCGTTTGGTAGAAATCCACGTGCGCGTTCTGCCAAAAGCACCATTTGCATGCATATCGTGTGGATTTGCAGAAAACTGCGTCCGCGTCTACCAAAAGATGCATGTGCATGCTTAAAACGCGTTTTTGGCACAAATCCATGTGCGGGTGCTAAAAGAGCAGCATCGGCATTCTTTTCACGTCGTTTGGTAGAAATCCATGTGCGCGTTCTGCCAAAAGCACCATTTGCATGCATATCGTGTGGTTTTGCAGAAAACTGCGTCCGCGTCTACCAAAGATGCGTGTGCATGCTTAAAACACGTTTTTGGCACAAATCCATGTGCGGGTGCTAAAAAGAGCAGCATCGGCATGCTTTTCACGTCGTTTGGTAGAAATCCACGTGCGCGTTCTGCCAAAAGCACCATTTGCATGCATATCGTGTGGTTTTGCAGAAAACTGCGTCCGCGTCTACCAAAAGATGCATGTGCATGCTTAAAACGCGTTTTGGCACAAATCCATGTGCGGGTGCTAAAAAGAGCAGCATCGGCATGCTTTTCACGTCGTTTGGTAGAAATCCACGTGCGCGTTCTGCCAAAAGCACCATTTGCATGCATATCGTGTGGTTTTTCAGAAAACTGCGTCCGCGTCTGCCAAAAGATGCATGTGCATGCTTAAAACGCGTTTTGGCACAAATCCATGTGCGGGTGCTAAAAAGAGCAGCATCGGCACGCTTTTCACGTCGTTTGGTAGAAATCCACGTGCGCGTTCTGCCAAAAGCACCATTTGCATGCATATCGTGTGGTTTTGCAGAAAACTGCGTCCGCGTCTACCAAAAGATGCATGTGCATGCTTAAAACGCGTTTTGGCACAAATCAATGTGCGGGTGCTAAAAAGAGCAGCATCGGCATGCTTTTCACGTCGTTTGGTAGAAATCCACGTGCGCGTTTCTGCCAAAAGCACCATTTGCATGCATATCGTGTGGTTTTGCAGAAAACTGCGTCCGCGTCTACCAAAAGATGCATGTGCATGCTTAAAACGCGTTTTGGCACAAATTCATGTGCGGGTGCTAAAAAGAGCAGCATCGGCATGCTTTTCACGTCGTTTGGTAGAAATCCACGTGCGCGTTCTGCCAAAAGCACCATTTGCATGCATATCGTGTGGTTTTGCAGAAAACTGCGACCGCGTCTACCGAAAGATGCATGTGCATGCTTAAAACGCGTTTTTGGCACAAATTCATGCGCGGGTGCTAAAAAGACCAGCATCGGCATGCTTTTCACGTCGTTTGGTAGAAATCCATGTGCGCGTTCTGCCAGAAGCACCATTTGCATGCATATCGTGTGGTTTTGCAGAAAACTGCGTCCGCGTCTACCAAAGATGCGTGTGCATGCTTAAAACGCGTTTTGGCACAAATCCATGTGAGGGTGCTAAAAAGAGCAGCATCGGCATGCTTTTCACGTCGTTTGGTAGAAATCCACGTGCGCGTTCTGCCAAAAGCACCATTTGCATGCATATCGTGTGGTTTTGCAGAAAACTGCGTCCGCGTCTACCAAAAGATGCATGTGCATGGCTTAAAACGCGTTTTGGCACAAATCCATGTGCGGGTGCTCAAAAGAGCAGCATCGGCATGCTTTTCACGTCGTTTGGTAGAAATCCACGTGCGCGTTCTGCCAAAAGCACCATTTGCATGCATATCGTGTGGTTTTGCAGAAAACTGCGTCCGCGTCTACCAACAGATGCATGTGCATGCTTAAAACGCGTTTTGGCACAAATCCATGTGCGGGTGCTAAAAAGAGCAGCATCGGCATGCTTTTTACGTCGTTTGGTAGAAATCCACGTGCGCGTTCTGCCAAAAGCACCATTTGCATGCATATCGTGTGGTTTTGCAGAAAACTGCGTCCGCGTCTACCAAAAGATGCATGTGCATGGCTTAAAACGCGTTTTTGGCACAAATCCATGTGCGGGTGCTAAAAAGAGCAGCATCGGCATGCTTTTCACGTCTTTTGGTAGAAATCCACGTGCGCGTTCTGCCAAAAGCACCATTTGCATGCATATCGTGTGGTTTTGCAGAAAACTGCGTCCGCGTCTACCAAAAGATGCATGTGCATGCTTAAAACGCGTTTTGGCACAAATCCATGTGCGGGTGCTAAAAAGAGCAGCATCGGCATGCTTTTCAGGTCGTTTGGTAGAAATCCACGTGCGCGTTCTGCCAAAAGCACCATTTGCATGCATATCGTGTGGTTTTCCCAGAAAACTGCGTCCGCGTCTACCAAAAGATGCATGTGCATGCTTAAAACGCGTTTTGGCACAAATCTATGTGCGGGTGCTAAAAAGAGCAGCATCGGCATGCTTTTCACGTCGTTTGGTAGAAATCCACGTGCGCGTTCTGCCAAAAGCACCATTTGCATGCATATCGTGTGGTTTTGCAGAAAACACTGCGTCAGCGTCTACCAAAAGATGCATGTGCATGCTTAAAACGCGTTTTGGCACAAATCCATGTGCGGGTGCTAAAAAGAGCAGCATCGGCATGCTTTTCACGTCGTTTGGTGGAAATTCACGTGCGCGTTCTGCCAAAAGCACCATTTGCATGCATATTGTGTGGTTTTGCAGAAAACTGCGTCCGCGTCTACCAAAAGATGCATGTGCATGCTTAAAACGCGTTTTGGCACAAATCCATGTGCGGGTGCTAAAAAGAGCAGCAGCGGCATGCTTTTCACGTCGTTTGGTAGAAATCCACGTGCGCGTTCTGCCAAAAGCACCATTTGCATGGATATCGTGTTGTTTTGCAGAAAACCGCGTCCGCGTCTACCAAAAGATGCATGTGCATGCTTAAAACGCGTTTTGGCACAAATCCATCTGCGGGTGCTAAAAAGAGCAGCATCGGCATGCTTTTCACGTCGTTTGGTAGAAATCCACGTGCGCGTTCCGCCAAAAGCACCATTTGCATGCATATCGTGTGGTTTTGCAGAAAACTGCGTCCGCGTCTACCAAAAGATGCGTGTGCATGCTTATAACGCGTTTTGGCACAAATCCATGTGCGGGTGCTAAAAAGAGCAGCATCGGCATGCTTTTCACGTCGTTTGGTAGAAATCCACGTGCGCGTTCTGCCAAAAGCACCATTTGCATGAATATCGTGTGGTTTTGCAGAAAACTGCGTCCGCGTCTACCAAAAGATGCATGTGCATGCTTAAAACGCGTTTTGGCACAAATCCATGGGCGGGTGCTAAAAAGAGCAGCATCGGCATGCTTTTCACGTCGTTTGGTAGAAATCCACGCGCGCGTTCTGCCAAAAGCACCATTTGCATGCATATCGTGTGGTTTTGGAGAAAACTGCGTCCGCGTCTACCAAAGATGCATTTGCATGCTTAAAACGCGTTTTGGCACAAATCCATGTGCGGGTGCTAAAAATAGCAGCATCGGCATGCTTTTCACGTCGTTTGGTAGAAATCCACGTGCGCGTTCTGCCAAAAGCACCACTTGCATGCATATCGTGTGGTTTTGCAGAAAAACAGCGTCCGCGTCTACCAAAAGATGCGTGTGCATGCTTAAAACGCGTTTTGGCACAAATCCATGTGCGGGTGCTAAAAAGAGCAGCATCGCATGCTTTTCACGTCGTTTGGTAGAAATTCACGTGCGCGTTCTGCCAAAATCACCATTTGCATGCATATCGTGTGGTTTTGCAGAAAACTGCGTCCGCGTCTACCAAAAGATGCATGTGCATGCTTAAAACGCGTTTTGGCACAAATCCATGTGCGGGTGCTAAAAATAGCAGCAGCGGCATGCTTTTCACGTCGTTTGGTAGAAATCCACGCGCGCGTTCTGCTAAAAGCACCATTTGCATCCATATCGTGTGGTTTTGCACAAAACTGCGTCCGCGTCTACCAAAAGATGCATGTGCATGCTTCATGCTTAAAACGCGTTTTGGCACAAATCCATGTGCGGGTGCTAAAAAGAGCAGCATCGGCATGCTTTTCACGTCGTTTGGTAGAAATCCACGTGCGCGTTCTGCCAAAAGCACCATTTGCATGCATATCGTGTGGTTTTGCAGAAAACTGCGTCCGCGTCTACCAAAAGATGCAGTGTGCATGCTTAAAAACGCGTTTTGGCACAAATCCATGTGCGGGTGCTAAAAAGAGCAGCATCGGCATGCTTTTCACGTCGTTTGGTAGAAATTCCACGTGCGCGTTCTGCCAAAAGCACCATTTGCATGCATATCGTGTGGTTTTGCAGAAAACTGCGTCCGCGTCTACCAAAAGATGCATGTGCATGCTTAAAACGCGTTTTGGCACAAATCCATGTGCGGGTGCTAAAAAGAGCAGCATCGGCATGCTTTTCACGTCGTTTGGTAGAAATCCACGTGCGCGTTCTGCCAAAAGCACCATTTGCATGCATATCGTGTTGTTTTGAAGAAAACCGCGTCCGCGTCTACCAAAAGATGCATGTGCATGCTTAAAACGCATTTTGGCACAAATCCATGTGCGGGTGCTAAAAGAGCATCATCGGCATGCTTTTCACGTCGTTTGGTAGAAATCCACGTGCGCGTTCTGCCAAAAGCACCATTTGCATCCATATCCTGTGGTTTTGCAGAAAACTGCGTCCGCGTCTACCAAAAGATGCATGTGCATGCTTAAAACGCGTTTTGGCACAAATTCTTGTGCGGGTGCTAAAAAGAGCAGCATCGGCATGCTTTTCACGTCGTTTGGTAGAAATCCACGTGCGCGTTCTGCCCAAAGCACCATTTGCATGCATATCGTGTGGTTTTGCAGAAAACTGCGTCCCTGTCTACCAAAAAGATGCATGTGCATGCTTAAAACGCGTTTTGGCACAAATCCATGTGCGGGTGCTAAAAAGAGCAGCATCGGCATGCTTTTCACGTCGTTTGGTAGAAATTCACGTGCGCGTTCTGCCAAAAGCACCATTTGCATGCATATCGTGTGGTTTTGCAGAAAACTGCGTCCGCGTCTACCAAAAGATGCGTGTGCATGCTTAAAACGCGTTTTGGCACAAATCCATGTGCGGGTGCTAAAAATAGCAGCAGCGGCATGCTTTTCACGTCGTTTGGTAGAAATCCACGCGCGCGTTCTGCTAAAAGCACCATTTGCATCCATATCGTGTGGTTTTGCACAAAACTGCGTCCGCGTCTACCAAAAGATGCATGTGCATGCTTAAAACGCGTTTTGGCACAAATCCATGTGCGGGTGCTAAAAAGAGCAGCATCGGCATGCTTTTCACGTCGTTTGGTAGAAATCCACGTGCGCGTTCTGCCAAAAGCACCATTTGCATGCATATCGTGTGGTGTTTTGTAGAAAACTGCGTCCGCGTCTACCAAAAGATGCGTGTGCATGCTTAAAACGCGTTTTGGGCACAAGTCCATGTGCGGGTGCTAAAAAGAGCAGCATCGGCATGCTTTTCACGTCGTTTGGTAGAAATTCACGTGCGCGTTCTGCCAAAAGCACCATTTGCATGCATATCGTGTGGTTTTGCAGAAAACTGCGTCCCGCGTCTACCAAAAGATGCATGTGCATGCTTAAAACGCGTTTTGGCACAAATCCATGTGCGGGTGCTAAAAAGAGCAGCATCGGCATGCTTTTCACGTCGTTTGGTAGAAATCCACGTGCGCGTTCTGCCAAAAGCACCATTTGCATCCATATCGTGTGGTTTTGCAGAAAACTGCGTCCGCGTCTACCAAAAGATGCATGTGCATGCTTAAAACGCGTTTTTGGCACAAATTCTTGTGCGGGTGCTAAAAAGAGCAGCATCGGCATGCTTTTCACGTCGTTTGGTAGAAATCCACGTGCGCGTTCTGCCAAAAGCACCATTTGCATGCATATCGTGTGGTTTTGCAGAAAACTGCGTCCGCGTCTACCAAAAGATGCATGTGCATGCTTAAAACGCGTTTTGGCACAAATCCATGTGCGGGTGCTAAAAAGAGCAGCATCGGCATGCTTTTCACGTCGTTTGGTAGAAATCCACGTGCGCGTTCTGCCAAAAGCACAATTTGCATCCATATCGTGTTGTTTTGAAGAAAACCGCGTCCGCGTCTACCAAAAGATGCATGTGCATGCTTAAAACGCGTTTTGGCACAAAATCCATGTGCGGGTGCTAAAAAGAGCATCATCGGCATGCTTTTCACGTCGTTTGGTAGAAATCCACGTGCGCGTTCTGCCAAAAGCACATTTGCATGCATATCGTGTGGTTTTGCAGAAAACTGCGTCCGCGTCTACCAAAAAGATGCATGTGCATGCTTAAAACGCGTTTTGGCACAAATCCATGTGCGGGTGCTAAAAAGAGCAGCATCGGCATGCTTTTCACGTCGTTTGGTAGAAATCCACGTGCGCGTTCTGCCAAAAGCACCATTTGCATCCATATCGTGTGGTTTTGCAGAAAACTGCGTCCGCGTCTACCAAAAGATGCATGTGCATGCTTAAAACGCGTTTTGGCACAAATTCTTGTGCGGGTGCTAAAAAGAGCAGCATCAGCATGCTTTTCACGTCGTTTGGTAGAAATCCACGTGCGCGTTCTGCCAAAAGCACCATTTGCATGCATATCGTGTGGTTTTGCAGAAAACTGCGTCCGCGTCTACCAAAAGATGTATGTGCATGCTTAAAACGCGTTTTGGCACAAATCCATGTGCGGGTGCTAAAAATAGCAGCATCGGCATGCTTTTCACGTCGTTTGGTAGAAATCCACGTGCGCGTTCTGCCAAAAGCACCATTTGCATGCATATCGTGCGGTTTTGCAGAAAACTGCGTCCGCGTCTACCAAAAGATGCGTGGGCATGCTTAAAACGCGTTTTGGCACAAATCCATGTGCGGGTGCTAAAAAGAGCAGCATCGGCATGCTTTTCACGTCGTTTGGTAGAAATTCACGTGCGCGTTCTGCCAAAAGCCCCATTATCATGCATATCGTGTGGTTTTGCAGAAATCTGCGTCCGCGTCTACCAAAAGATGCATGTGCATGCTTAAAACGCGTTTTGGCACAAATCCATGTGCGGGTGCTAAAAAGAGCAGCAGCGGCATGCTTTTCACGTCGTTTGGTAGAAATCCACGTGCGCGTTTTGCCAAAAGCACCATTTGCATGCATAGTCGTTGTTTTTGCAGAAAACCGCGTCCGCGTCTACCAAAAGATGCATGTGCATAGTTAAAACGCGTTTTGGCACAAATCCATGTGCGGGTGCTAAAAAGAGCAGCATCGGCATGCTTTTCACGTCGTTTGGTAGAAATCCACGTGCGCGTTCTGCCAAAAGCACCATTTGCGTGCATATCGTGTGGTTTTGCAGAAAACTGCGTCCGCGTCTACCAAAAGATGCATGTGCATGCTTAAAACGCGTTTTGGCACAAATCCATGTGCGGGTGCTAAAAAGAGCAGCATCGGCATGCTTTTCACGTCGTTTGGTAGAAATCCACGTGCGCGTTCTGCCAAAAGCACATTTGCATCCATATCGTGTGGTTTTGCAGAAAACTGCGTCCGCGTCTACCAAAAGATGCATGTGCATGCTTAAAACGCGTTTTGGGCACCAATCCATGTGCGGGTGGTAAAAAGAGCAGCATCGGCATGCTTTTCACGTCGTTTGGTAGAAATCCACGTGCGCGTTCTGCCAAAAGCACCATTTGCATGCAATATCGTGTGGTTTTGCAGAAAACTGCGTCCGCGTCTACCAAAAGATGCAATTGCATGCTTAAAACGCGTTTTGGCACAAATCCATGTGCGGGTGCTAAAAAGAGCAGCATCGGCATGCTTTTCACGTCGTTTGGTAGAAATTCACGTGCGCGTTCAGCCAAAAGCACCATTTGCATGCATATCGTGTGGTTTTGCAGAAAACTGCGTCCGCGTCTACCAAAAGATGCATGTGCATGCTTAAAACGCGTTTTGGCACAAATCCATGTGCGGGTGCTAAAAAGAGCAGCATCGGCAATGCTTTTCACGTCGTTTGGTAGAAATCCACGTGCGCGTTCTGCCAAAGGCACCATTTGCATGCATATCGTGTTGTTTTGGAGAAAACAGCGTCCGCGTCTACCAAAAGATGCATGTGCATGCTTAAAACGCGTTTTGGCACAAATCCATGTGCGGGTGCTAAAAATAGCAGCAGCGGTATGCTTTTCACGTCGTTTGGTAGAAATCCACGCGCGCGTTCTGCTAAAAGCACCATTTGCATCCATATCGTGTGGTTTTGCACAAAACTGCGTCCGCGTCTACCAAAAGATGCATGTGCATGCTTAAAACGCGTTTTGGCACAAATCCATGTGCGGGTGCTAAAAAGAGCAGCATTCGGCATGCTTTTCACGTCGTTTGGTAGAAATCCACACGCGCGTTCTGCCAAAAGCACCATTTGCATGCATATCGTGTGGTTTTGCAGAAAACTGCCGTCCGCGTCTACCAAAAGATGCGCGTGCATGCTTAAAACGCGTTTTGGCACAAATCCATGTGCGGGTGCTAAAAAGAGCAGCATCGGCATGCTTTTCACGTCGTTTGGTAGAAATTCACGTGCGCGTTTCTGCCAAAAGCACCATTTGCATGCATATCGTGTGGTTTTGCAGAAAACTGCGTCCGCGTCTACCAAAAGATGCATGTGCATGCTTAAAACGCGTTTTGACACAAATCCATGTGCGGGTGCTAAAAAGAGCAGCATCGGCATGCTTTTCTCGTCGTTTGGTAGAAATCCACGTGCGCGTTCTGCCAAAAGCACCATTTGCATGCATATCGTGTTGTTTTGAAGAAAACCGCGTCCGCGTCTACCAAAAGATGCATGTGCATGCTTAAAACGCGTTTTTGGCACAAATCCATGTGCGGGTGCTAAAAGGAGCATCATCGGCATGCTTTTCACGTCGTTTGGTAGAAATCCACGTGCGCGTTCTGCCAAAAGCACCATTTGCATGCATATCGTGTGGTTTTGCAGAAAACTGCGTCCGCGTCTACCAAAAGATGCATGTGCATGCTTAAAACG
>NW_027460504.1:0-66497 GCF_050947875.1 Dermacentor variabilis
ACATGCATCTTTTGGTAGACGCGGACGCAGTTTTCTGCAAAACCACACGATATGCATGCAAATGGTGCTTTTGGCCGAACGCGCGCGTGGATTTCTACAAACGACGTGAAAAGCATGCCGATGCTGCTTTTTTAGCACCCGCACATGTATTTGTGCCAAAACGCGTTTTAAGCATGCACATGCATCTTTTGGTAGACGCGGACGCAGTTTTCTGCAAAACCACAAGATATGCATGCAAATGGTGGTTTTGGTAGAACGCGCGCGTGGATTTCTACCAAACGACGTGAAAAGCATGCCGATGCTGCTCTTTTTAGCACCCGCACATGGATTTGTGCCAAAACGCGTTTTAAGCATGCACATGCATCTTTTGGTAGACGCGGACGCAGTTTTCTGCAAAACCAGACGATATGCATGCAAATGGTGCTTTTGGCAGAACGCGCGCGTGGATTTCTACCAAACGACGTGAAAAGCATGCCGATGCTGCTCTTTTTAGCACGCGCACATGGATTTGTGCCAAAACGCGTTTTAAGCATGCACATGCATCTTTTGGTAGACGCGGACGCAGTTTTCTGCAAAACCACACGATATGCGTGCAAATGGTGCTTTTGCAGAACGCGCGCGTGGATTTCTACCAAACGACGTGAAAAGCATGCCGATGCTGCTCTTTTTAGCACCCGCACATGGATTTGTGCCAAAACGCGTTTTAAGCATGCACATGCATCTTTGGTAGACGCGGACGCAGTTTTCTGCAAAACCACACGATATGCATGCAAATGGTGCTTTTGGCAGAACGCGCGCGTGGATTTCTACCAAACGACGTGAAAAGCATGCCCATGCTGCTCTTTTTAGCACCCGCACATGGATTTGTGCGAAAACGCGTTTTAAGCATGCACATGCATCTTTTCGTAGACGCGGACGCAGTTTTCTGCAAAACCACACGATATGCATGCAAATGGTGCTTTTGGCAGAACGCGCGCGTGGATTTCTACCAAACGACGTGAAAAGCATGCCGATGCTGCTCTTTTTAGCACCCGCACATGGATTTGTGCCAAAACGCGTTTTAAGCATGCACATGCATCTTTTGGTAGACGCGGACGCAGTTTTCTGCAAAACCACACGATATGCATGCAAATGGTGCTTTGGCAGAACGCGCGTGGATTTCTACCAAACGACGTGAAAAGCATGCCGATGCTGCTCTTTTTAGCACCCGCACATGGATTTGTGCCAAAACGCGTTTTAAGCATGCACATGCATATTTTGGTAGACGCGGACGCAGTTTCTGCAAAACCACACGATATGCATACAAATGGTGCTTTTGGCAGAACGCGCGCGTGGATTTCTACCAAACGACGTGAAAAGCATGCCGATGCTGCTCTTTTTAGCACCCGCACATGGATTTGTGCCAAAAACGCGTTTTATGCATGCACATGCATCTTTTGGTAGACGCGGACGCAGTTTTCTGCAAAACCACACGATATGCATGCAAATGGTGCTTTTGGCAGAACGCGCGCGTGGATTTCTACCAAACGACGTGAAAAGCATGCCGATGCTGCTCTTTTTAGCACCCGCACATGGATTTGTGCCAAAACGCGTTTTAAGCATGCACATGCATCTTTTGGTAGACGGGGGACGTAGTTTTCTGCAAAACCACACGATATGCATGCAAATGGTGCTTTTGGCAAGAACGCGCGCGTGGATTTCTACCAAACGACGTGAAAAGCATGCCGATGCTGCTCTTTTTAGCAACCCGCACATGGATTTGTGCCAAAACGCGTTTGAAGCATGCACATGCATCTTTTGGTAGACGCGGACGCAGTTTTCTGCAAAACCACACGATATGCATGCAAATGGTGCTTTGGCAGAACGCGCGCGGTGATTTCTACCAAACGACGTGAAAAGCATGCCGATGCTGCTCTTTTTAGCACCCGCACATGGATTTGTGCCAAAACGCGTTTTAAGCATGCACATGCATCTTTTGGTAGACGCGGACGCAGTTTTCTGCAAAACCACACGATATGCATGCAAATGGTGCTTTTGGCAGAACGCGCGCGGTGATTTCTACCAAACGGACGTGAAAAGCATGCCGATGCTGCTCTTTTTAGCACCCCGCACATGGATTTGTGCGAAAACGCGTTTTAAGCATGCACATGCATCTTTTGGTAGACGCGGACGCAGTTTTCTGCAAAACCACACGATATGCATGCAAATGGTGCTTTTGGCAGAACGCGCGCGTGGATTTCTACCAAACGACGTGAAAAGCATGCCGATGCTGCTCTTTTTAGCACCCGCACATGGATTTGTGCCAAAACGCGTTTTAAGCATGCACATGCATCTTTTGGTAGACGCGGACGCAGTTTTCTGCAAAACCACACGATATGCATGCAAATGGTGCTTTTGGCAGAACGCGCGCGTGGATTTCTACCAACGACGTGAAAAGCATGCCGATGCTGCTCTTTTTAGCACGCGCACATGGATTTGTGCCAAAGCGCGTTTAAGCATGCACATGCATCTTTTGGTAGACGCGGACGCAGTTTTCTGCAAAACCACACGATATGCATGCAAATGGTGCTTTTGGCAGAACGCGCGCGGTGATTTCTACCAAACGACGTGAAAAGCATGCCGATGCTGCCCTTTTTAGCACCCGCACATGGATTTGTGCCAAAACGCGTTTTAAGCAACCACATGCATCTTTTGGTAGACGCGGACGCAGTTTTCTGCAAAACCACACGATATGCATGCAAATGGTGCTTTGGCAGAACGCGCGCGTGGATTTCTACCAAACGACGTGAAAAGCATGCCGATGCTGCTCTTTTTAGCACCCGCACATGGATTTGTGCCAAAACGCGTTTTAAGCATGCACATGCATCTTTTGGTAGACGCGGACGCAGTTTTCTGCAAAACCACACGATATGCATGCAAATGGTGCTTTTGGCCGAACGCGCGCGTGGATTTCTACCAAACGACGTGAAAAGCATGCCGATGCTGCTTTTTTAGCACCCGCACATGTATTTGTGCCAAAACGCGTTTTAAGCATGCACATGCATCTTTTGGTAGACGCGGACGCAGTTTTCTGCAAAACCACACGATATGCATGCAAATGGTGCTTTTGGCAGAACGCGCGCGTGGATTTCTACCAAACGACGTGAAAAGCATGCCGATGCTGCTCTTTTTAGCACCCGCACATGGATTTGTGCCAAAACGCGTTTTAAGCATGCACATGCATCTTTTGGTAGACGCGGACGCAGTTTTCTGCAAAACCAGACGATATGCATGCAAATGGGCTTTTGGCAGAACGCGCGCGTGGATTTCTACCAAACGACGTGAAAGCATGCCGATGCTGCTCTTTTTAGCACCCGCACATGGATTTGTGCCAAAACGCGTTTTAAGCATGCACATGCATCTTTTGGTAGACGCTGACGCAGTTTTCTGCAAAACCACGCGATATGCGTGCAAATGGTGCTTTTGGCAGAACGCGCGCGTGGATTTCTACCAAACGACGTGAAAAGCATGCCGATGCTGCTCTTTTTAGCACCCGCACATGGATTTGTGCCAAAACGCGTTTTAAGCATGCACATGCATCTTTTGGTAGACGCGGACGCAGTTTTCTGCAAAACCACACGATATGCATGCAAATGGTGCTTTTGGCAGAACGCTCGCGTGGATTTCTACCAAACGACGTGAAAAGCATGCCGATGCTGCTCTTTTTAGCACCCGCACATGGATTTGTGCCAAAACGCGTTTTAAGCATGCACATGCATCTTTTGTATAGACGCGGACGCAGTTTTCTGCAAAACCACACGATATGCATGCAAATGGTGCTTTTGGCAGAACGCGCGCGTGGATTTCTACCAAACGACGTGAAAAGCATGCCGATGCTGCTCTTTTTAGCACGCGCACAATGGATTTGTGCCAAAGCGCGTTTTAAGCATGCACATGCATCTTTTGGTAGACGCGGACGCAGTTTTCTGCAAAACCACACGATATGCATGCAAATGGTGCTTTTGGCAGAACGCGCGCGGTGATTTCTACCAAACGACGTGAAAAGCATGCCGATGCTGCTCTTTTTAGCACCCGCACATGGATTTGTGCCAAAACGCGTTTTAAGCATGCACATGCATCTTTTGGTAGACCGCGGACGCAGTTTTCTGCAAAACCACACGATATGCATGCAAATGGTGCTTTTGGCAGAACGCGCGCGTGGATTTCTACCAAACGACGTGAAAAGCATGCCGATGCTGCTCTTTTTAGCACCCGCACATGGATTTGTGCCAAACGCGTTTTAAGCATGCACATGCATCTTTTGGTAGACGCGGACGCAGTTTTCTGCAAAACCACACGATATGCATGCAAATGGTGCTTTTGGCCGAACGCGCGCGTGGATTTCTACCAAACGACGTGAAAAGCATGCCGATGCTGCTTTTTTAGCACCCGCACATGTATTTGTGCCAAAACGCGTTTTAAGCATGCACATGCATCTTTTGGTAGACGCGGACGCAGTTTTCTGCAAAACCACACGATATGCATGCAAATGGTGCTTTTGGCAGAACGCGCGCGTGGATTTCTACCAAACGACGTGAAAAGCATGCCGATGCTGCTCTTTTTAGCACCCGCACATGGATTTGTGCCAAAACGCGTTTTAAGCATGCACATGCATCTTTTGGTAGACGCGGACGCAGTTTTCTGCAAAACCAGACGATATGCATGCAAATGGGGCTTTTGGCAGAACGCGCGCGTGGATTTCTACCAAACGACGTGAAAAGCATGCCGATGCTGCTCTTTTTAGCACCCGCACATGATTTGTGCCAAAACGCGTTTTAAGCATGCACATGCATCTTTTGGTAGACGCTGACGCAGTTTTCTGCAAACCACGCGATATGCGTGCAAATGGTGCTTTTGGAAGAACGCGCGCGTGGATTTCTACCAAACGACGTGAAAAGCATGCCGATGCTGCTCTTTTTAGCACCGCACATGGATTTGTGCCAAAACGCGTTTTAAGCATGCACATGCATCTTTTGGTAGACGCGGACGCAGTTTTCAGCAAAACCACACGATATGCATGCAAATGGTGCTTTTGGCAGAACGCTCGCGTGGATTTCTACCAAACGACGTGAAAAGCATGCCGATGCTGCTCTTTTTAGCACCCGCACATGGATTTGTGCCAAAACGCGTTTTAAGCATGCACATGCATCTTTTGGTAGACGCGGACGCAGTTTTCTGCAAAACCCACACGATATGCATGCAAATGGTGCTTTTGGCAGAACGCGCGCGTGGATTTCTACCAAACGACGTGAAAAGCATGCCGATGCTGCTCTTTTTAGCACCCACACATGGATTTGTGCCAAAACGCGTTTTAAGCATGCACATGCATCTTTTGGTAGACCGCGGAACGCAGTTTTCTGCAAAACCACACGATATGCATGCAAATGGTGCTTTGGCAGAACGCGCGCGTCGATTTCTACCAACGACGTGAAAAGCATGCCGATGCTGCTCTTTTTATTTTAGCACCCGCACATGGATTTGTGCCAAAACGCGTTTTAAGCATGCACATGCATATTTTGGTAGACGCGGACGCAGTTTTCTGCAAAACCACACGATATGCATGCAAATGGTGCTTTTGGCAGAACGCGCGCGTGGATTTCTACCAAACGACGTGAAAAGCATGGCGATGCTGCCTCTTTTAGCACCCGCACATTGGATTTGTGCCAAAACGCGTTTATGCATGCACATGCATCTTTTGGTAGACGCGGACGCAGTTTTCTGCAAAACCCACACGATATGCATGCAAATGGTGCTTTTGGCAGAACGCGCGCGTGGATTTCTACCAAACGACGTGAAAAGCATGCCGATGCTGCTCTTTTTAGCACCCGCACATGGATTTGTGCCAAAACGCGTTTTAAGCATGCACATGCATCTTTTGGTAGACGGGGACGTAGTTTTCTGCAAAACCACACGATATGCATGCAAATGGTGCTTTTGGCAAGAACGCGCGCGTGGATTTCTACCAAACGACGTGAAAAGCATGCCGATGCTGCTCTTTTAGCACCCGCACATGGATTTGTGCCAAAACGCGTTTGAAGCATGCACATGCATCTTTTGGTAGACGTGGACGCAGTTTTCTGCAAAACCACACGATATGCATGCAAATGGTGCTTTTGGCAGAACGCACGCGTGGATTTCTACCAAACGATGTGAAAAGCATGCCGATGCTGCTCTTTTAGCACCCGCACATGGATTTGTGCCAAAACCCGTTTAAGCATGCACATGCATCTTTTGGTAGACGCGGACGCAGTTTTCTGCAAAACCACACGATATGCATGCAAATGGTGCTTTTGGCAGAACGCTCGCGTGGATTTCTACCAAACGACGTGAAAAGCATGCCGATGCTGCTCTTTTTAGCACCCGCACATGGATTTGTGCCAAAACGCGTTTTAAGCATGCACATGCATCTTTTGGTAGACGCGGACGCAGTTTTCTGCAAAACCACACGATATGCATGCAAATGGTGCTTTTGGCAGAACGCGCGCGTGGATTTCTACCAAACGACGTGAAAAGCATGCCGATGCTGCTCTTTTTAGCACAAACACATGGATTTGTGCCAAAACGCGTTTTAAGCATGCACATGCATCTTTTGGTAGACGCGGACGCAGTTTTCTGCAAAACCACACGATATGCATGCAAATGGTGCTTTGGCAGAACGCGCGCGTCGATCTCTACCAAACGACGTGAAAAGCATGCCGATGCTGCTCTTTTTATTTTAGCACCCGCACATGGATTTGTGCCAAAACGCGTTTTAAGCATGCACATGCATATTTTGGTAGACGCGGACGCAGTTTTCTGCAAAACCACACGATATGCATGCAAATGGTGCTTTTGGCAGAACGCGCGCGTGGATTTCTACCAAACGACGTGAAAAGCATGCCGATGCTGCTCTTTTTAGCACCCGCACATGGATTTGTGCCAAAACGCGTTTTAAGCATGCACATGCATCTTTTGGTAGACGTGGACGCAGTTTCTGCCAAACCACACGATATGCATGCAAATGGTGCTTTTGGCAGAACGCACGCGTGGATTTCTACCAAACTATGTGAAAAGCATGCCGATGCTGCTCTTTTTAGCACCCGCACATGGATTTGCGCCAAAACCCGTTTTAAGCATGCACATGCATCTTTTGGTAGACGCGGACGCAGTTTTCTGCAAAACCACACGATATGCGTGCAAATGGTGCTTTTGGCAGAACGCGCGCGTGAATTTCTACCAAACGACGTGAAAAGAATTCCGATGCTGCTCTTTTAGCACCCGCACATGGATTTGTGCCAAAACGCGTTTTAAGCATGCACATGCATCTTTTGGTAGACGCGGACGCAGTTTTCTGCAAACCACACGATATGCATGCAAATGGTGCTTTTGCAGAATGCGCGCGTGGATTTCTACCAAACGACGTGAAAAGCATGCCGATGCTGCTCTTTTTAGCATCCGCACATTAATTTGTGCCAAAACGCGTTTTAAGCATGCACATGCATCTTTTGGTAGACGCGGACGCAGTTTTTCTGCAAAACCACACGATATGCGTGCAAGTGGGGCTTTTGGGAGAACGCGCGCGTGGATTTCTACCAAACGACGTGAAAAGCATGCCGATGCTGCTCTTTTTAGCACCCGCACATGGATTTGTGCCAAAACGCGTTTTTAAGCATGCACATGCATCTTTTGGTTGACGCGGACGCAGTTTTCTGCAAAACCACACGATATGCATGCAAATGGTGCTTTTGGCAGAACGCGCGCGTGGATTTCTCCCAAACGACGTGAAAAGCATGCCGATGCTGCTCTTTTTAGCACCCGCACATGGATTTGTGCCAAAAACGCGTTTTAAGCATGCACATGCACCTTTTGGTAGACGCGGACGCAGTTTTCTGCAAAACCACACGATATGCATGCAAATGGTGCTTTTGGCAGAACGCGCGCGTGAATTTCTACCAAACGACATGAAAAGCATGCCGATGCTGCTCTTTTTAGCACCCGCACATGGATTTGTGCCAAAACGCGTTTTAAGCATGCACATGCATCTTTTGGTAGACGCGGACGCAGTTTTCTGCAAAACCACACGATATGCTTGCAAATGGTGCTTTTGGCAGAACGCGCGCTTGGATTTCTACCAAACGACGTGAAAAGCATGCCGATGCTGCTCTTTTTAGCACCCGCACATGGATTTGTGCCAAAACGCGTTTTACGCATGCACATGCATCTTTTGGTAGACGCGGACGCAGTTTTCTGCAAAACCACACGATATGCATGCAAATGGTGCTTTTGGCAGAACGCGCGCGTGGATTTCTACCAAACGACGTGAAAAGCATGCCGATGCTGCTCTTTTTAGCACCCGCACATGGATTTGTGCCAAAACGCGTTTTAAGCATGCACATGCATCTTTTGGTAGACGTGGACGCAGTTTTCTGCCAAACCACACGATATGCATGCAAATGGTGCTTTTGGCAGAACGCACGCGTGGATTTCTACCAAACTATGTGAAAAGCATGCCGATGCTGCTCTTTTTAGCACCCGCACATGGATTTGCGCCAAAACCCGTTTTAAGCATGCACATGCATCTTTTGGTAGACGCGGACGCAGTTTTCTGCAAAACCACACGATATGCGTGCAAATGGTGCTTTTGGCAGAACGCGCGCGTGAATTTCTACCAAACGACGTGAAAAGAATTCCGATGCTGCTCTTTTTAGCACCCGCACATGGATTTGTGCCAAAACGCGTTTTAAGCATGCACATGCATCTTTTGGTAGACGCGGACGCAGTTTTCTGCAAAACCACACGATATGCATGCAAATGGTGCTTTTGGCAGAATGCGCGCGTGGATTTCTACCAAACGACGTGAAAAGCATGCCGATGCTGCTCTTTTTAGCATCCGCACATTAATTTGTGCCAAAACGCGTTTTAAGCATGCACATGCATCTTTTGGTAGACGCGGACGCAGTTTTCTGCAAAACCACACGATATGCGTGCAAGTGGGGCTTTTGGGAGAACGCGCGCGTGGATTTCTACCAAACGACGTGAAAAGCATGCCGATGCTGCTCTTTTTAGCACCCGCACATGGATTTGTGCCAAAACGCGTTTTAAGCATGCACATGCATCTTTTGGTTGACGCGGACGCAGTTTTCTGCAAAACCACACGATATGCATGCAAATGGTGCTTTTGGCAGAACGCGCGCGTGGATTTCTCCCAAACGACGTGAAAAGCATGCCGATGCTGCTCTTTTTAGCACCCGCACATGGATTTGTGCCAAAACGCGTTTTAAGCATGCACATGCACCTTTTGGTAGACGCGGACGCAGTTTTCTGCAAAACCACACGATATGCATGCAAATGGTGCTTTTGGCAGAACGCGCGCGTGAATTTCTACCAAACGACATGAAAAGCATGCCGATGCTGCTCTTTTTAGCACCCGCACATGGATTTGTGCCAAAACGCGTTTTAAGCATGCACATGCATCTTTTGGTAGACGCGGACGCAGTTTTCTGCAAAACCACACGATATGCTTGCAAATGGTGCTTTTGGCAGAACGCGCGCTTGGATTTCTACCAAACGACGTGAAAAGCATGCCGATGCTGCTCTTTTTAGCACCCGCACATGGATTTGTGCCAAAACGCGTTTTACGCATGCACATGCATCTTTTGGTAGACGCGGACGCAGTTTTCTGCAAAACCACACGATATGCATGCAAATGGTGCTTTTGGCAGAACGCGCGCGTGGATTTCTACCAAACGACGTGAAAAGCATGCCGATGCTGCTCTTTTTAGCACCCCCACATGGATTTGTGCCAAAACGCGTTTTAAGCATGCACACGCATCTTTTGGTAGACGCGGACGCAGTTTTCTGCAAAACCACACGATATGCATGCAAATGGTGCTTTTGGCAAGAACGCGCGCGTGGATTTCTACCAAACGACGTGAAAAGCATGCCGATGCTGCTCTTTTTAGCACCCGCACATGGATTTGTGCCAAAACGCGTTTTAAGCATGCACATGCATCTTTTGGTATACGCGGACGCAGTTTTCTGCAAAACCACACGATATGCATGCAAATGGTGCTTTTGGAAGAACGCGCGCGTGCATTTCTACCAAACGGCGTGAAAAGCATGCCGATGCTGCTCTTTTTAGCACCCGCACATTGATTTGTGCCAAAACGCGTTTTAAGCATGCACATGCATCTTTTGGTTGACGCGGACGCATTTTTCTGCAAAAGCACACGATATGCATGCAAATGGTGCTTTTGGCAGAACGCGCGCGTGGATTTCTACCAAACGACGTGAAAAGCATGCCGATGCTGCTCTTTTTAGCACCCGCACATGGATTTGTGCGAAAACGCGTTTTAAGCATGCACATGCATCTTTTGGTAGACGCGGACGCAGTTTTCTGCAAAACCACACGATATGCATGCAAATGGTGTTTTTGGCAGAACGCGCGCGTGGATTTCTACCAAACGACGTGAAAAGCATGCCGATGCTGCTCTTTTTAGCACCCGCACATGGATTTGTGCCAAAACGCGTTTTAAGCATTTACATGCATCTTTTGGTAGACGCGGACGCAGTTTTCTGCAAAACCACACGATATGCATGCAAATGGTGCTTTTGGCAGAACGCGCGCGTGGATTTCTACCAAACAACGCGAAAAGCATGCCGATGCTGCTCTTTTTAGCACCCGCACATGGATTTGTGCCAAAACGCATTTTATGCATGCACATGCATCTTTTGGTAGACGCGGACGCAGTTTTCTGCAAAACCACACGATATGCATGCAAATGGTGCTTTTGGCAGAACGCGCGCGTGGATTTCTACCAAACGACGTGAAAAGCATGCCGATGCTGCTCTTTTTAGCACCCGCACATGGATTTGTGCCAAAACGCGTTTTAAGCATGCACATGCATCTTTTGGTAGACGCGGACGCAGTTTTCTGCAAAACCACACGATATGCATGCAAATGGTGCTTTTGGCAGAACGCGCGCGTGGATTTCTACCAAACGACGTGAAAAGCATGCCGATGCTGCTCTTTTTAGCACGCGCACATGAATTTGTGCCAAAGCGCGTTTTAAGCATGCACATGCATCTTTTGGTAGACGCGGACGCAGTTTTCTGCAAAACCACACGATATGCATGCAAATGGTGCTTTTGGCAGAACGCGCGCGGTGATTTCTACCAAACGACGTGAAAAGCATGCCGATGCTGCTCTTTTTAGCACCCGCACATGGATTTGTGCCAAAACGCGTTTTAAGCATGCACATGCATCTTTTGGTAGACGCGGACGCAGTTTTCTGCAAAACCACACGATATGCATGCAAATGGTGCTTTTGGCAGAACGCGCGCGTGGATTTCTACCAAACGACGTGAAAAGCATGCCGATGCTGCTCTTTTTAGCACCCGCACATGGATTTGTGCCAAAACGCGTTTTAAGCATGCACATGCATCTTTTGGTAGACGCGGACGCAGGTTTCTGCAAAACCACACGATATGCATGCAAATGGTGCTTTTGGCCGAACGCGCGCGTGGATTTCTACCAAACGACGTGAAAAGCATGCCGATGCTGCTTTTTTAGCACCCGCACATGTATTTGTGCCAAAACGCGTTTTAAGCATGCACATGCATCTTTTGGTAGACGCGGACGCAGTTTTCTGCAAAACCACACGATATGCATGCAAATGGTGCTTTTGGCAGAACGCGCGCGTGGATTTCTACCAAACGACGTGAAAAGCATGCCGATGCTGCTCTTTTTAGCACCCGCACATGGATTTGTGCCAAAACGCGTTTTAAGCATGCACATGCATCTTTTGGTAGACGCGGACGCAGTTTTCTGCAAAACCAGACGATATGCATGCAAATGGGGCTTTTGGCAGAACGCGCGCGTGGATTTCTACCAAACGACGTGAAAAGCATGCCGATGCTGCTCTTTTTAGCACCCGCACATGGATTTGTGCCAAAACGCGTTTTAAGCATGCACATGCATCTTTTGGTAGACGCGGACGCAGTTTTCTGCAAAACCACGCGATATGCGTGCAAATGGTGCTTTTGGCAGAACGCGCGCGTGGATTTCTACCAAACGACGTGAAAAGCATGCCGATGCTGCTCTTTTTAGCACCCGCACATGGATTTGTGCCAAAACGCGTTTTAAGCATGCACATGCATCTTTTGGTAGACGCGGACGCAGTTTTCTGCAAAACCACACGATATGCATGCAAATGGTGCTTTTGGCAGAACGCTCGCGTGGATTTCTACCAAACGACGTGAAAAGCATGCCGATGCTGCTCTTTTTAGCACCCGCACATGAATTTGTGCCAAAACGCGTTTTAAGCATGCACATGCATCTTTTGGTAGACGCGGACGCAGTTTTCTGCAAAACCACACGATATGCATGCAAATGGTGCTTTTGGCAGAACGCGCGCGTGGATTTCTACCAAACGACGTGAAAAGCATGCCGATGCTGCTCTTTTTAGCACCCACACATGGATTTGTGCCAAAACGCGTTTTAAGCATGCACATGCATCTTTTGGTAGACGCGGACGCAGTTTTCTGCAAAACCACACGATATGCATGCAAATGGTGCTTTGGCAGAACGCGCGCGTCGATTTCTACCAAACGACGTGAAAAGCATGCCGATGCTGCTCTTTTTATTTTAGCACCCGCACATGGATTTGTGCCAAAACGCGTTTTAAGCATGCAAATGCATATTTTGGTAGACGCGGACGCAGTTTTCTGCAAAACCACACGATATGCATGCAAATGGTGCTTTTGGCAGAACGCGCGCGTGGATTTCTACCAAACGACGTGAAAAGCATGCCGATGCTGCTCTTTTTAGCACCCGCACATGGATTTGTGCCAAAACGCGTTTTAAGCATGCACATGCATCTTTTGGTAGACGGGGACGTAGTTTTCTGCAAAACCACACGATATGCATGCAAATGGTGCTTTTGGCAAGAACGCGCGCGTGGATTTCTACCAAACGACGTGAAAAGCATGCCGATGCTGCTCTTTTAGCACCCGCACATGGATTTGTGCCAAAACGCGTTTGAAGCATGCACATGCATCTTTTGGTAGACGTGGACGCAGTTTTCTGCAAAACCACACGATATGCATGCAAATGGTGCTTTTGGCAGAACGCACGCGTGGATTTCTACCAAACGATGTGAAAAGCATGCCGATGCTGCTCTTTTTAGCACCCGCACATGGATTTGTGCCAAAACCCGTTTTAAGCATGCACATGCATCTTCTGGTAGACGCGGACGCAGTTTTCTGCAAAACCACACGATATGCATGCAAATGGTGCTTTTGGCAGAACGCTCGCGTGGATTTCTACCAAACGACGTGAAAAGCATGCCGATGCTGCTCTTTTTAGCACCCGCACATGGATTTGTGCCAAAACGCGTTTTAAGCATGCACATGCATCTTTTGGTAGACGCGGACGCAGTTTTCTGCAAAACCACACGATATGCATGCAAATGGTGCTTTTGGCAGAACGCGCGCGTGGATTTCTACCAAACGACGTGAAAAGCATGCCGATGCTGCTCTTTTTAGCACAAACACATGGATTTGTGCCAAAACGCGTTTTAAGCATGCACATGCATCTTTTGGTAGACGCGGACGCAGTTTTCTGCAAAACCACAAGATATGCATGCAAATGGTGCTTTGGCAGAACGCGCGCGTCGATCTCTACCAAACGACGTGAAAAGCATGCCGATGCTGCTCTTTTTATTTTAGCACCCGCACATGGATTTGTGCCAAAACGCGTTTTAAGCATGCACATGCATATTTTGGTAGACGCGGACGCAGTTTTCTGCAAAACCACACGATATGCATGCAAATGGTGCTTTTGGCAGAACGCGCGCGTGGATTTCTACCAAACGACGTGAAAAGCATGCCGATGCTGCTCTTTTTAGCACCCGCACATGGATTTGTGCCAAAACGCGTTTTAAGCATGCACATGCATCTTTTGGTAGACGTGGACGCAGTTTTCTGCCAAACCACACGATATGCATGCAAATGGTGCTTTTGCAGAACGCACGCGTGGATTTCTACCAAACTATGTGAAAAGCATGCCGATGCTGCTCTTTTTAGCACCCGCACATGGATTTGCGCCAAAACCCGTTTTAAGCATGCACATGCATCTTTTGGTAGACGCGGACGCAGTTTTCTACAAAACCACACGATATGCGTGCAAATGGTGCTTTTGGCAGAACGCGCGCGTGAATTTCTACCAAACGACGTGAAAAGAATTCCGATGCTGCTCTTTTTAGCACCCGCACATGGATTTGTGCCAAAACGCGTTTTAAGCATGCACATGCATCTTTTGGTAGACGCGGACGCAGTTTTCTGCAAAACCACACGATATGCATGCAAATGGTGTTTTTGGCAGAATGCGCGCGTGGATTTCTACCAAACGACGTGAAAAGCATGCCGATGCTGCTCTTTTTAGCATCCGCACATGAATTTGTGCCAAAACGCGTTTTAAGCATGCACATGCATCTTTTGGTAGACGCGGACGCAGTTTTCTGCAAAACCACACGATATGCGTGCAAGTGGGGCTTTTGGGAGAACGCGCGCGTGGATTTCTACCAAACGACGTGAAAAGCATGCCGATGCTGCTCTTTTTAGCACCCGCACATGGATTTGTGCCAAAACGCGTTTTAAGCATGCACATGCATCTTTTGGTTGACGCGGACGCAGTTTTTCTGCAAAACCACACGATATGCATGCAAATGGTGCTTTTGGCAGAACGCGCGCGTGGATTTCTACCAAACGACGTGAAAAGCATGCGATGCTGCTCTTTTTAGCACCCGCACATGGATTTGTGCCAAAACGCGTTTTAAGCATGCACATGCACCTTTTCGTAGACGCGGACGCAGTTTTCTGCAAAACCACACGATATGCATGCAAATGGTGCTTTTGGCAGAACGCGCGCGTGAATTTCTACCAAACGACATGAAAAGCATGCCGATGCTGCTCTTTTTAGCACCCGCACATGGATTTGTGCCAAAACGCGTTTTTAAGCATGCACATGCATCTTTTGGTAGACGCGGACGCAGTTTTCTGCAAAACCACACGATATGCTTGCAAATGGTGCTTTTGGCAGAACGCGCGCTTGGATTTCTACCAAACGACGTGAAAAGCATGCCGATGCTGCTCTTTTTAGCACCCCCACATGGATTTGTGCCAAAACGCGTTTTAAGCATGCACACGCATCTTTTGGTAGACGCGGACGCAGTTTTCTGCAAAACCACACGATATGCATGCAAATGGTGCTTTTGGCAAGAACGCGCGCGTGGATTTCTACCAAACGACGTGAAAAGCATGCCGATGCTGCTCTTTTTAGCACCCGCACATGGATTTGTGCCAAAACGCGTTTTAAGCATGCACATGCATCTTTTGGTATACGCGGACGCAGTTTTCTGCAAAACCACACGATATGCATGCAAATGGTGCTTTTGAAGAACGCGCGCGTGGATTTCTACCAAACGGCGTGAAAAGCATGCCGATGCTGCTCTTTTTAGCACCCGCACATTGATTTGTGCCAAAACGCGTTTTAAGCATGCACATGCATCTTTTGGTTGACGCGGACGCATTTTTCTGCAAAACCACACGATATGCATGCAAATGGTGCTTTTGGCAGAACGCGCGCGTGGATTTCTACCAAACGACGTGAAAAGCATGCCGATGCTGCTCTTTTTAGCACCCGCACATGGATTTGTGCGAAAACGCGTTTTAAGCATGCACATGCATCTTTTGGTAGACGCGGACGCAGTTTTCTGCAAAACCACACGATATGCATGCAAATGGTGTTTTTGGCAGAACGCGCGCGTGGATTTCTACCAAACGACGTGAAAAGCATGCCGATGCTGCTCTTTTTAGCACCCGCACATGGATTTGTGCCAAAACGCGTTTTAAGCATTTACATGCATCTTTTGGTAGACGCGGACGCAGTTTTCTGCAAAACCACACGATATGCATGCAAATGGTGCTTTTGGCAGAACGCGCGCGTGGATTTCTACCAAACAACGCGAAAAGCATGCCGATGCTGCTCTTTTTAGCACCCGCACATGGATTTGTGCCAAAACGCATTTTATGCATGCACATGCATCTTTTGGTAGACGCGGACGCAGTTTTCTGCAAAACCACACGATATGCATGCAAATGGTGCTTTTGGCAGAACGCGCGCGTGGATTTCTACCAAACGACGTGAAAAGCATGCCGATGCTGCTCTTTTTAGCACCCGCACATGGATTTGTGCCAAAACGCGTTTTAAGCATGCACATGCATCTTTTGGTAGACGCGGACGCAGTTTTCTGCAAAACCACACAATATGCATGCAAATGGTGCTTTTGGCAGAACGCGCGCGTGGATTTCTACCAAACGACGTGAAAAGCATGCCGATGCTGCTCTTTTTAGCACCCGCACATGGATTTGTGCCAAAACGCTTTTTAAGCATGCACATGCATCTTTTGGTAGACGCGGACGCAGTTTTCAGCAAAACCACACGATATGCGTGCAAATGGTGCTTTTGGCAGAACGCGCGCGTGGATTTCTACCAAACGACGTGAAAAGCATGCCGATGCTGCTCTTTTTAGCACCCGCACATGGATTTGTGCCAAAACGCGTTTTAAGCATGCCAATGCATCTTTTGGTAGACGCGGACGCAGTTTTCTGCAAAACCACACGATATGCATGCAAATGGTGCTTTTGGCAGAACGCGCGCGTGGATTTCTACCAAACGACATGAAAAGCATGCCGATGCTGCTCTTTTTAGCACCCGCACATGGATTTGTGCCAAAACGCGTTTTAAGCATGCACATGCATCTTTTGGTAGACGCGGATGCAGTTTTCTGCAAAACCACACGATATACATGCAAATGGTGCTTTTGGCAGAACGCACGCGTGGATTTCTACCAAACGACGTGAAAAGCATGCCGATGCTGCTCTTTTTAGCCCCCGCACATGGATTTGTGCCAAAACGCGTTTTAAGCATGCCCATGCATCTTTTGGTAGACGCGGACGCAGTTTTCTGCAAAACCACACGATATGAATGCAAATGGTGCTTTGGCAGAACGCGCGCGTGGATTTCTACCAAACGACGTGAAAAGCATGCCGATGCTGCTCTTTTTAGCACCCGCAGATGGATTTGTGCCAAAATGCGTTTTATGCATGCACATGCATCTTTTGGTAGACGCGGACGCAGTTTTCTGCAAAACCACACGATATGCATGCAAATGGTGCTTTTGGCAGAACGCGCGCGTGGATTTCTACCAAACGACGTGAAAAGCATGCCGATGCTGCTCTTTTTAGCACCCGCACATGGATTTGTACCAAAACGCGTTTTAAGCATGCACATGCATCTTTTGGTAGACGCGGACGCAGTTTTCTGCCAAACCACACGATATGCATGCAAATGGTGCTTTGGCAGAACGCGCGCGTGGATTTCTACCAAACGACGTGAAAAGCATGCCGATGCTGCTCTTTTTAGCACCCGCACATGGATTTGTGCCAAAACGCGTTTTAAGCATGCACATGCACCTTTTGGTAGACGCGGACGCAGTTTTCTGCAAAACCACACGATATGCATGCAAATGGTGCTTTTGGCAGAACGCGCGCGTGAATTTCTACCAAACGACATGAAAAGCATGCCGATGCTGCTCTTTTTACCACCCGCACATGGATTTGTGCCAAAACGCGTTTTTTAAGCATGCACATGCATCTTTTGGTAGACGCGGACGCAGTTTTCTGCAAAACCACACGATATGCTTGCAAATGGTGCTTTTGGCAGAACGCGCGCTTGGATTTCTACCAAACGACGTGAAAAGCATGCCGATGCTGCTCTTTTTAGCACCCGCACATGGATTTGTGCCAAAACGCGTTTTACGCATGCACATGCATCTTTTGGTAGACGCGGACGCAGTTTTCTGCAAAACCACACGATATGCATGCAAATGGTGCTTTTGGCAGAACGCGCGCGTGGATTTCTACCAAACGACGTGAAAAGCATGCCGATGCTGCTCTTTTTAGCACCCCCACATGGATTTGTGCCAAAACGCGTTTTAAGCATGAACACGCATCTTTTGGTAGACGCGGACGCAGTTTTCTGCAAAACCACACGATATGCATGCAAATGGTGCTTTTGGCAAGAACGCGCGCGTGGATTTCTACCAAACGACGTGAAAAGCATGCCGATGCTGCTCTTTTTAGCACCCGCACATGGATTTGTGCCAAAACGCGTTTTAAGCATGCACATGCATCTTTTGGTATACGCGGACGCAGTTTTCTGCAAAACCACACGATATGCATGCAAATGGTGCTTTTGGAAGAACGCGCGCGTGGATTTCTACCAAACGGCGTGAAAAGCATGCCGATGCTGCTCTTTTTAGCACCCGCACATTGATTTGTGCCAAAACGCGTTTTAAGCATGCACATGCATCTTTTGGTTGACGCGGACGCATTTTTCTGCAAAACCACACGATATGCATGCAAATGGTGCTTTTGGCAGAACGCGCGCGTGGATTTCTACCAAACGACGTGAAAAGCATGCCGATGCTGCTCTTTTTAGCACCCGCACATGGATTTGTGCGAAAACGCGTTTTAAGCATGCACATGCATCTTTTGGTAGACGCGGACGCAGTTTTCTGCAAAACCACACGATATGCATGCAAATGGTGTTTTTGGCAGAACGCGCGCGTGGATTTCTACCAAACAACGTGAAAAGCATGCCGATGCTGCTCTTTTTAGCACCCGCACATGGATTTGTGCCAAAACGCGTTTTAAGCATTTACATGCATCTTTTGGTAGACGCGGACGCAGTTTTCTGCAAAACCACACGATATGCATGCAAATGGTGCTTTTGGCAGAACGCGCGCGTGGATTTCTACCAAACAACGCGAAAAGCATGCCGATGCTGCTCTTTTTAGCACCCGCACATGGATTTGTGCCAAAACGCATTTTATGCATGCACATGCATCTTTTGGTAGACGCGGACGCAGTTTTCTGCAAAACCACACAATATGCATGCAAATGGTGCTTTTGGCAGAACGCGCGCGTGGATTTCTACCAAACGACGTGAAAAGCATGCCGATGCTGCTCTTTTTAGCACCCGCACATGGATTTGTGCCAAAACGCTTTTTAAGCATGCACATGCATCTTTTGGTAGACGCGGACGCAGTTTTCAGCAAAACCACACGATATGCATGCAAATGGTGCTTTTGGCAGAACGCGCGCGTGGATTTCTACCAAACGACATGAAAAGCATGCCGATGCTGCTCTTTTTAGCACCCGCACATGGATTTGTGCCAAAACGCGTTTTAAGCATGCACATGCATCTTTTGGTAGACGCGGATGCAGTTTTCTGCAAAACCACACGATATACATGCAAATGGTGCTTTTGGCAGAACGCACGCGTGGATTTCTACCAAACGACGTGAAAAGCATGCCGATGCTGCTCTTTTTAGCCCCCGCACATGGATTTGTGCCAAAACGCGTTTTAAGCATGCCCATGCATCTTTTGGTAGACGCGGACGCAGTTTTCTGCAAAACCACACGATATGAATGCAAATGGTGCTTTGGCAGAACGCGCGCGTGGATTTCTACCAAACGACGTGAAAAGCATGCCGATGCTGCTCTTTTTAGCACCCGCAGATGGATTTGTGCCAAAATGCGTTTTATGCATGCACATGCATCTTTTGGTAGACGCGGACGCAGTTTTCTGCAAAACCACACGATATGCATGCAAATGGTGCTTTTGGCAGAACGCGCGCGTGGATTTCTACCAAACGACGTGAAAAGCATGCCGATGCTGCTCTTTTTAGCACCCGCACATGGATTTGTACCAAAACGCGTTTTAAGCATGCACATGCATCTTTTGGTAGACGCGGACGCAGTTTTCTGCAAAACCACACGATATGCATGCAAATGGTGCTTTGGCAGAACGCGCGCGTGGATTTCTACCAAACGACGTGAAAAGCATGCCGATGCTGCTCTTTTTAGCACCCGCACATGGATTTGTGCCAAAACGCGTTTTAAGCATGCACATGCATCTTTTGGTAGACGCGGACGCAGTTTTCTGCAAAACCACACGATATGCATGCAAATGGTGCTTTTGGCAGAATGCGCGCGTGGATTTCTACCAAACGACGTGAAAAGCATGCCGATACTGCTCTTTTTAGCACCCGCACATGGATTTCTGCCAAAACGCGTTTTAAGCATGCACATGCATCTTTTGGTAGACGCGGACGCAGTTTTCTGCAAAACCACACGATATGCATGCAAATGGTGCTTTTGCAGAACGCGCGCGTGGATTTCTACCAAACGACGTGAAAAGCATGCCGATGCTGCTCTTTTTAGCACCCGCACATGAATTTGTGCCAAAACGCGTTTTAAGCATGCACATGCATCTTTTGGTAGACGCGGACGCAGTTTTCTGCAAAACCACACGATATGCATGCAAATGGTGCTTTTGGCAGAACGCGCGCGTGGATTTCTACCAAACGACGTGAAAAGCATGCCGATGCTGCTCTTTTTAGCACCCGCACATGGATTTGTGCCAAAACGCATTTTATGCATGCACATGCATCTTTTGGTAGACGCGGACGCAGTTTTCTGCAAAACCACACGATATGCATGCAAATGGTGCTTTTGGCAGAACGCGCGCGTGGATTTCTACCAAACGACGTGAAAAGCATGCCGATGCTGCTCTTTTGAGCACCCGCACATGGATTTGTGCCAAAACGCGTTTTAAGCATGCACATGCATCTTTTGGTAGACGCGGACGCAGTTTTCTGCAAAACCACACGATATGCATGCAAATGGTGCTTTTGGCAGAACGCGCGCGTGGATTTCTACCAAACGACGTGAAAAGCATGCCGATGCTGCTCTTTTTAGCACCCGCACATGGATTTGTGCCAAAACGCTTTTTTAAGCATGCACATGCATCTTTTGGTAGACGCGGACGCAGTTTTCAGCAAAACCACACGATATGCGTGCAAATGGTGCTTTTGGCAGAACGCGCGCGTGGATTTCTACCAAACGACGTGAAAAGCATGCCGATGCTGCTCTTTTTAGCACCCGCACATGGATTTGTGCCAAAACGCGTTTTAAGCATGCACATGCATCTTTGGTAGACGCGGACGCAGTTTTCTGCAAAACCACACGATATGCATGCAAATGGTGCTTTTGGCAGAACGCGCGCGTGGATTTCTACCAAACGACATGAAAAGCATGCCGATGCTGCTCTTTTTAGCACCCGCACATGGATTTGTGCCAAAACGCGTTTTAAGCATGCCCATGCATCTTTTGGTAGACGCGGACGCAGTTTTCTGCAAAACCACACGATATGCATGCAAATGGTGCTTTTGGCAGAACGCGCGCGTGGATTTCTACCAAACGACGTGAAAAGCATGCCGATGCTGCTCTTTTTAGCACCCGCACATGGATTTGTGCCAAAACGCGTTTTAAGCATGCACATGCATCTTTTGGTAGACGCGGACGCAGTTTTCTGCAAAACCACACGATATGCATGCAAATGGTGCTTTTGGCAGAACGCGCGCGTGGATTTCTACCAAACGACGTGAAAAGCATGCCGATGCTGCTCTTTTTAGCACCCGCACACGGATTTGTGCCAAAACGCGTTTTAAGCATGCACATGCATCTTTTGGTAGACGCGGACGCAGTTTTCTGCAAAACCACACGATATGCATGCAAATGGTGCTTTGGCAGAACGCGCGCGTGGATTTCTACCAAACGACGTGAAAAGCATGCCGATGCTGCTCTTTTTAGCACCCGCACATGGATTTGTGCCAAAACGCGTTTTATGCATGCACATGCATCTTTTGGTAGACGCGGACGCAGCTTTCTGCAAAACCACACGATATGCATGCAAATGGTGCTTTTGGCAGAACGCGCGCGTGGATTTCTACCAAACGACGTGAAAAGCATGCCGATGCTGCTCTTTTTTAGCCCCCGCACATGGATTTGTGCCAAAACGCGTTTTAAGCATGCACATGCATCTTTTGTAGACGCGGACGCAGTTTTCTGCAAACCACACGATATGCATGCAAATGGTGCTTTTGGCAGAACGCCCGCGTGGATTTCTACCAAACGACATGAAAAGCATGCCGATGCTGCTCTTTTTAGCACCCGCACATGGATTTGTGCCAAAACGCGTTTTAAGCATGCCATGCATCTTTTGGTAGACGGGGATGCAGTTTTTCTGCAAAACCACACGATATGCATGCAAATGGTGCTTTTGGCAGAAGGCGCGCGTGGATTTCTACCAAACGACGTGAAAAGCATGCCGATGCTGCTCTTTTTAGCACCCGCACATGGATTTGTGCCAAAACGCGTTTTAAGCATGCACATGCATCTTTTGGTAGACGCGGACGCAGTTTTCTGCAAAACCACACGATATGCATGCAAATGGTGCTTTTCGCAGAACGCGCGCGTGGATTTCTACCAAACGACGTGAAAAGCATGCCGATGCTGCTCTTTTTAGCACCCGCACATGGATTTGTGCCAAAACGCGTTTTAAGCATGCACATGCATCTTTTGGTAGACGCGGACGCAGTTTTCTGCAAAACCACACGATATGCATGCAAATGGTGCTTTTGGCAGAACGCGCGCGTGGATTTCTACCAAACGACGTGAAAAGCATGCCGATGCTGCTCTTTTTAGCACCCGCACATGGATTTGTGCCAAAACGCTTTTTAAGCATGCACATGCATCTTTTGGTAGACGCGGACGCAGTTTTCAGCAAAACCACACGATATGCGTGCAAATGGTGCTTTTGGCAGAACGCGCGCGTGGATTTCTACCAAACGACGTGAAAAGCATGCCGATGCTGCTCTTTTTAGCACCCGCACATGGATTTGTGCCAAAACGCGTTTTAAGCATGCCCATGCATCTTTTGGTAGACGCGGACGCAGTTTTCTGCAAAACCACACGATATGCATTCAAATGGTGCTTTTGGCAGAACGCGCGCGTGGATTTCTACCAAACGACATGAAAAGCATGCCGATGCTGCTCTTTTTAGCACCCGCACATGGATTTGTGCCAAAACGCGTTTTAAGCATGCCCATGCATCTTTTGGTAGACGCGGACGCAGTTTTCTGCAAAACCACACGATATGCATGCAAATGGTGCTTTTGGCAGAACGCGCGCGTGGATTTCTACCAAATGGCGTGAAAAGCATGCCGATGCTGCTCTTTTTAGCACCCGCACATGGATTTGTGCCAAAACGCGTTTTAAGCATGCACATGCATCTTTTGGTAGATGCGGACGCAGTTTTCTGCAAAACCACACGATATGCATGCAAATGGTGCTTTTGGCAGAACGCGCGCGTGGATTTCTACCAAACGACGTGAAAAGCATGCCGATGCTGCTCTTTTTAGCACCCGCACATGGATTTGTGCCAAAACGCGTTTTAAGCATGCACATGCATCTTTTGGTAGACGCGGACGCAGTTTTCTGCAAAACCACACGATATGCATGCAAATGGTGCTTTTGGCAGAACGCGCGCGTGGATTTCTACCAAACGACGTGAAAAGCATGCCGATGCTGCTCTTTTTAGCACCCGCACATGGATTTGTGCCAAAACGCGTTTCAAGCATGCCCATGCATCTTTTGGTAGACGCGGACGCAGTTTTCTGCAAAACCACACGACATGCATGCAAATGGTGCTTTTGGCAGAACGCGCGCGTGGATTTCTACCAAACGACATGAAAAGCATGCCGATGCTGCTCTTTTTAGCACCCGCACATGATTTGTGCCAAAACGCGTTTTAAGCATGCCCATGCATCTTTTGGTAGACGCGGACGCAGTTTTCTGCAAAACCACACGATAAGCATGCAAATGGTGCTTTTGGCAGAACGCGCGTGTGGATTTCTACCAAACGGCGTGAAAAGCATGCCGATGCTGCTCTTTTAGCACCCGCACATGGATTTGTGCCAAAACGCGTTTTAAGCATGCACATGCATCTTTTGGTAGATGCGGACGCAGTTTTCAGCAAAACCACACGATATGCATGCAAATGGTGCTTTTGGCAGAAAGCGCGCGTGGATTTCTACCAAACGACGTGAAAAGCATGCCGATGCTGCTCTTTTTAGCACCCGCACATGGATTTGTGCCAAAACGCGTTTTAAGCATGCACATGCATCTTATGGTAGACGCGGACGCAGTTTTCTGCAAAACCACACGATATGCATGCAAATGGTGCTTTTGGCAGAACGCGCGCGTGGATTTCTACCAAACGACGCGAAAAGCATGCCGATGCTGCTCTTTTTAGCACCCGCACATGGATTTGTGCCAAAACGCTTTTTAAGCATGCCCATGCATCTTTTGGTAGACGCGGACGCAGTTTTCTGCAAAACCACACGATAAGCATGCAAATGGTGCTTTTGGCAGAACGCGCGCGTCAATATCTACCAAACGGCGTGAAAAGCATGCCGATGCTGCTCTTTTTAGCACCCGCACATGGATTTGTGCCAAAACGCGTTTTAAGCATGCACATGCATCTTTTGGTAGATGCGGACGCAGTTTGCTGCAAAACCACACGATATGCATGCAAATGGTGCTTTTGGCAGAACGCGCGCGTGGATTTCTACCAAACGACGTGAAAAGCATGCCGATGCTGCTCTTTTTAGCACCCGCACATGGATTTGTGCCAAAACGCGTTTTAAGCATGCACATGCATCTTTTGGTAGACGCGGACGCAGTTTTCTGCAAAACCACACGATATGCATGCAAATGGTGCTTTTGGCAGAACGCGCGCGTGGATTTCTACCAAACGACGTGAAAAGCATGCCGATGCTGCTCTTTTTAGCACCCGCACATGGATTTGTGCCAAAACGCTTTTTAAGCATGCACATGCATCTTTTGGTAGACGCGGACGCAGTTTTCAGCAAAACCACACGATATGCGTGCAAATGGTGCTTTTGGCAGAACGCGCGCGTGGATTTCTACCAAACGACGTGAAAAGCATGCCGATGCTGCTCTTTTTAGCACCCGCACATAGATTTGTGCCAAAACGCGTTTTAAGCATGCCCATGCATCTTTTGGTAGACGCGGACGCAGTTTTCTGCAAAACCACACGATATGCATGCAAATGGTGCTTTGGCAGAACGCGCGCGTGGATTTCTACCAAACGACGTGAAAAGCATGCCGATGCTGCTCTTTTTAGCACCCGCACATGGATTTGTGCCAAAACGCGTTTTATGCATGCACATGCATCTTTTGGTAGACGCGGACGCAGTTTTCTGCAAAACCACACGATATGCATGCAAATGTTGCTTTTGGCAGAACGCGCGCGTGGATTTCTACCAAACGACGTGAAAAGCATGCCGATGCTGCTCTTTTTAGCCCCCGCACATGGATTTGTGCCAAAACGCGTTTTAAGCATGCACATGCATCTTTTGGTAGACGCGGACGCAGTTTTCTGCAAAAACACACGATATGCATGCAAATGGTGCTTTTGGCAGAACGCGCGCGTGGATTTCTACCAAACGACGTGAAAAGCATGCCGATGCTGCTCTTTTTAGCACCCGCACATGGATTTGTGCCAAAATGCGTTTTAAGCATGCACATGCATCTTTTGGTAGACGCGGACGCAGTTTTCTGCAAAACCACACGATATGCATGCAAATGGTGCTTTTGGCAGAACGCGCGCGTGGATTTCTGCCAAACGACGTGAAAAGCATGCCGATGCTGCTCTTTTTAGCACCCGCACATGGATTTGTGCCAAAACGCGTTTTAAGCATGCACATGCATCTTTTGGTAGACGCGGACGCAGTTTTCTGCAAAACCACACGATATGCATGCAAATGGTGCTTTTGGCAGAACGCGCGCGTGGATTTCTACCAAACGACGTGAAAAGCATGCCGATGCTGCTCTTTTTAGCACCCGCACATAGACTTGTGCCAAAACGCGTTTTAAGCATGCACATGCATCTTTTGGTAGACGCGGACGCAGTTTTCTGCAAAAACACACGATATGCATGCAAATGGTGCTTTTGGCAGAACGCGCGCGTGGATTTCTACCAAACGACGTGAAAAGCATGCCGATGCTGCTCTTTTTAGCACCCGCACATGGATTTGTGCCAAAATGCGTTTTAAGCATGCACATGCATCTTTTGGTAGACGCGGACGCAGTTTTCTGCAAAACCACACGATATGCATGCAAATGGTGCTTTTGGCAGAACGCGCGCGTGGATTTCTGCCAAACGACGTGAAAAGCATGCCGATGCTGCTCTTTTTAGCACCCGCACATGGATTTGTGCCAAAACGCGTTTTAAGCATGCACATGCATCTTTTGGTAGATGCGGACGCAGTTTTCTGCAAAACCACACGATATGCATGCAAATGGTGCTTTTGGCAGAACGCGCGCGTGGATTTTTACCAAACGACGTGAAAAGCATGCCGATGCTCCTCTTTTTAGCACCCGCACATGGATTTGTGCCAAAACGCGTTTTAAGCATGCACATGCATATTTTGGTAGACGCGGACGCAGTTTTCTGCAAAAACACACGATATGCATGCAAATGGTGCTTTTGGCAGAACGCGCGCGTGGATTTCTACCAAACGACGTGAAAAGCATGCCGATGCTGCTCTTTTTAGCACCCGCACATGGACTTGTGCCAAAACGCGTTTAAAGCATGCACATGTATCTTTTGGTAGACGCGGACGCAGTTTTCTGCAAAACCACACGATATGCTTGCAAATGGTGCTTTTGGCAGAACGCGCGCGTGGATTTCTACCAAACGACGTGAAAAGCATGCCGATGCTGCTCTTTTTAGCACCCGCACATGGATTTGTGCCAAAACGCGTTTTAAGCATGCCCATGCATCTTTTGGTAGACGCGGACGCAGTTTTCTGCAAAACCACACGATATGCATGCAAATGGTGCTTTTGGCAGAACGCGCGCGTGGATTCCTACCAAACTACGTGAAAAGCATGCCGATGCTGCTCTTTTTAGCACCCGCACATGGATTTGTGCCAAAACGCGTTTTAAGCATGCACATGAATCTTTTGGTAGACGCGGACGCAGTTTTCTGCAAAACCACACGATATGCATGCAAATGGTGCTTTTGGCAGAACGCGCGCGTGGATTTCTGCCAAACGACGTGAAAAGCATGCCGATGCTGCTCTTTTTAGCACCCGCACATGGATTTGTGCCAAAACGCGTTTTAAGCATGCACATGCATCTTTTGGTAGACGCGGACGCAGTTTTCTGCAAAACCACACGATATGTATGCAAATGGTGCTTTTGGCAGAACGCGCGCGTGGATTTCTACCAAACGACGTGAAAAGCATGCCGATGCTGCTCTTTTTAGCACCCGCACATGGATTTGTGCCAAAACGCGTTTTAAGCATGCACATGCATCTTTTGGTAGACGCGGACGCAGTTTTCTGCAAAACCACACGATATGCATGCAAATGGTGCTTTTGGCAGAACGCGCGCGTGGATTTCTACCAAACGACGTGAAAAGCATGCCGATGCTTCTCTTTTTAGCACCCGCACATGGATTTGTGCCAAAACGCGTTTTAAGCATGCACATGCATCTTTTGGTAGACGCGGACGCAGTTTTCTGCAAAACCACACGATATGCATGCAAATGGTGCTTTTGGCAGAACGCGCGCGTGGATTTCTACCAAACGACGTGAAAAGCATGCCGATGCTGCTCTTTTTAGCACCCGCACATAGACTTGTGCCAAAACGCGTTTTAAGCATGCACATGCATCTTTTGGTAGACGCGGACGCAGTTTTCTGCAAAACCACACGATATGCGTGCAAATGGTGCTTTTGGCAGAACGCGCCGTGGATTTCTACCAAACGACGTGAAAAGCATGCCGATGCTGCTATTTTTAGCACCCGCACATGGATTTGTGCCAAAACGTGTTTTAGGCATGCACATGCGTCTTTTGGTAGACGCGGACGCAGTTTTCTGCAAAACCACACGATATGCATGCAAATGGTGCTTTTGGCAGAACACGCGCGTGGATTTCTACCAAACGACGTAAAAAGCATGCCGATGCTGCTCTTTTTAGCACCCGCGCATGAATTTGTGCTAAAACGCGTTTTAAGCATGCACATGCATCTTTTGGTAGACGCGGATGCAGTTTTCTGCAAAACCACACGATATGCATGCAAATGGTGCTTTTGGCAGAACGCGCGCGTGGATTTCTACCAAACGACGTGAAAAGCATGCCGATGCTGCTCTTTTTAGCACCCGCACATGGATTTGTGCCAAAACGCGTTTTAAGCATGCACATGCATCTTTTGGTAGACGCGGACGCAGTTTTCTGCAAAACCACACGATATGCATGCAAATGGTGCTTTTGGCAGAACGCGCGCGTGGATTTCTACCAAACGACGTGAAAAGCATGCCGATGCTGCTCTTTTTAGCACCTGCACATGGATTTGTGCCGAAACGCGTTTTAAGCATGCACATGCATCTTTTGGTAGACGCGGACGCAGTTTTCTGCAAAACCATACGATATGCATGCAAATGGTGCTTTTGGCAGAACGCGCGCGTGGATTTCTACCAAACGACGTGAAAAGCTTGCCGATGCTGCTCTTTTTAGCACCCGCACATGGATTTGTGCCAAAACGCGTTTTAAGCATGCACATGCATCTTTTGGTAGACGCGGACGCAGTTTTCTGCAAAACCACACGATATGCATGCAAATGGTGCTTTTGGCAGAACGCGCGTGTGGATTTCTACCAAACGACGTGAAAAGCATGCCGATGCTGCTCTTTTTAGCACCAGCACATGGATTTGTGCCAAAATGCGTTTTAAGCATGCACATGCATCTTTTGGTAGACGGGGACGTAGTTTTCTGCAAAACCACACGATATGCATGCAAATGGAGCTTTTGGCAGAACGCGCGCGTGGATTTCTACCAAACGACGTGAAAAGCATGCCGATGCTGCTCTTTTTTGCACCCGCACATGGACTTGTGCCAAAACGCGTTTTAAGCATGCACATGCATCTTTTGTTAGACACGGACGCAGTTTTCTGCAAAACCACACGATATGCGTGCAAATGGTGCTTTTGGCAGAACGCGCGCGTGGATTTCTACCAAACGACGTGAAAAGCATGCCGATGCTGCTCTTTTTAGCACCCGCACATGGATTTGTGCCAAAACGCGTTTTAAGCATGCACATGCGTCTTTTGGTAGACGCGGACGCAGTTTTCTGCAAAACCACGCGATATGCATGCAAATGGTGCTTTTGGCAGAACGCGCGTGGATTTCTACCAAACGACGTGAAAAGCATGCCGATGCTGCTCTTTTTAGCACCCGCACATGGACTTGTGCCAAAACACGTTTTAAGCACGCACATGCATCTTTTGGTAGACGCGGACGCATTTTTCTGCAAAACCACACGATAAGCGTGCAAATGGTGCTTTTGGCAGAACGCGCGCGTGGATTTCTACCAAACGACGTGAAAAGCATGCCGATGCTGCTCTTTTTAGCACCCGCACATGGATTTGTGCCAAAACGCGTTTTAAGCATGCACATGCATCTTTTGGTAGACGGGGACGTAGTTTTCTGCAAAACCACACGATATGCATGCAAATGGTGCTTTTGGCAAGAACGCGCCCGTGGATTTCTACCAAACGACGTGAAAAGCATGCCGATGCTGCTCTTCTTAGCACCCGCACATGGATTTGTGCCAAAAGGCGTTTTAAGCATGCACATGCATCTTTTGGTAGACGCGGACGCAGTTTTCTGCAAAACCACACGATATGCATGCAAATGGTGCTTTTGGCAGAACGCGCGCGTGGATTTCTACCAAACGACGTGAAAAGCATGCCGATGCTGCTCTTTTTAGCACCCGCACATGGATTTGTGCCAAAACGCGTTTTAAGCATGCACATGCATCTTTTGGTAGACGCGGATGCAGTTTTCTGCAAAACCACACGATATGCATGCAAATGGTGCTTTTGGCAGAACGCGCGCGTGGATTTCTACCAAACGACGTGAAAAGCATGCCGATGCTGCTCTTTTTAGCACCCGCACATGGATTTGTGCCAAAACGCGTTTTAAGCATGCACATGCATCTTTTGGTAGACGCGGACGCAGTTTTCTGCAAAACCACACGATATGCAAGCAAATGGTGCTTTTGGCAGAACGCGCGCGGTGATTTCTACCAAACGACGTGAAAAGCATGCCGATGCTGCTCTTTTTAGCACCCGCACATGGATTTGTGCCAAAACGCGTTTTAAGCATGCACATGCATCTTTTGGTAGACGCGGACGCAGTTTTCTGCAAAACTACACGATATGCATGCAAATGGTCCTTTTGGCAGAACGCGCGCGTGGATTTCTACCAAACGACGTGAAAAGCATGCTGATGCTGCTCTTTTTAGCACCCGCACATGGATTTGTGCCAAAACGCGTTTTAAGCATGCACATGCATCTTTTGGTAGACGCGGACGCAGTTTTCTGCAAAACCAGACGATATGCATGCAAATGGTTTTTTTGGCAGAACGCGCGCGTGGATTTCTACCAAACGACGTGAAAAGCATGCCGATGCTGCTCTTTTTAGCACCCGCACATGGATTTGTGCCAAAACGCGTTTTAAGCATGCACATGCATCTTTTGGTACGCGGACGCAGTTTTCTGCAAAACCACACGATATGCGTGCAAATGGTGCTTTTGGCAGAACGCGCGCGTGGATTTCTACCAAACGACGTGAAAAGCATGCCGATGCTGCTCTTTTTAGCACCCGCACATGGATTTGTGCCAAAACGCGTTTTAAGCATGCACATGCATCTTTTGGTAGACGCGGACGCAGTTTTCTGCAAAACCACACGATATGCATGCAAATGGTGCTTTTGGCAGAACGCGCGCGTGGATTTCTACCAAACGACGTGAAAAGCATGCCGATGCTGCTCTTTTTAGCACCCGCACATGGATTTGTGCCAAAACGCGTTTTAAGCATGCACATGCATCTTTTGGTAGACGCGGACGCAGTTTTCTGCAAAACCACACGATATGCATGCAAATGGTGCTTTTGGCAGAACGCGCGCGTGGATTTCTACCAAACGACGTGAAAAGCATGCCGATGCTGCTCTTTTTAGCACCTGCACATGGATTTGTGCCGAAACGCGTTTTAATCATGCACATGCATCTTTTGGTAGACGCGGACGCAGTTTTCTGCAAAACCATACGATATGCATGCAAATGGTGCTTTTGGCAGAACGCGCGCGTGGATTTCTACCAAACGACGTGAAAAGCTTGCCGATGCTGCTCTTTTTAGCACCCGCACATGGATTTGTGCCAAAACGCGTTTTAAGCATGCACATGCATCTTTTGGTAGACGCGGACGCAGTTTTCTGCAAAACCACACGATATGCATGCAAATGGTGCTTTTGGCAGAACGCGCGTGTGGATTTCTACCAAACGACGTGAAAAGCATGCCGATGCTGCTCTTTTTAGCACCCGCACATGGATTTGTGCCAAAATGCGTTTTAAGCATGCACATGCATCTTTTGGTAGACGGGGACGTAGTTTTCTGCAAAACCACACGATATGCATGCAAATGGAGCTTTTGGCAGAACGCGCGCGTGGATTTCTACCAAACGACGTGAAAAGCATGCCGATGCTGCTCTTTTTTGCACCCGCACATGGACTTGTGCCAAAACGCGTTTTAAGCATGCACATGCATCTTTTGTTAGACACGGACGCAGTTTTCTGCAAAACCACACGATATGCGTGCAAATGGTGCTTTTGGCAGAACGCGCGCGTGGATTTCTACCAAACGACGTGAAAAGCATGCCGATGCTGCTCTTTTTAGCACCCGCACATGGATTTGTGCCAAAACGCGTTTTAAGCATGCACATGCGTCTTTTGGTAGACGCGGACGCAGTTTTCTGCAAAACCACACGATATGCATGCAAATGGTGCTTTTGGCAGAACGCGCGCGGTGATTTCTACCAAACGACGTGAAAAGCATGCCGATGCTGCTCTTTTTAGCACCCGCACATGGATTTGTGCCTAAACGCGTTTTAAGCATGCACATGCATCTTTTGGTTGACGCGGACGCAGTTTTCTGCAAAACCACACGATATGCATGCAAATGGTGCTTTTGGCAGAACGCGCCCGTGGATTTCTACCAAACGACGTGAAAAGCATGCCGATGCTGCTCTTTTTAGCACCCGCACATGGATTTGTGCCAAAACGCGTTTTAAGCATCCACATGCATCTTTTGGTAGACGCGGACGCAGTTTTCTGCAAAATAACACGATATGCATGCAAATGGTGCTTTTGGCAGAACGCGCGCGTGGATTTCTACCAAACGACGTGAAAAGCACGCCGATGCTGCTCTTTTTAGCACCCGCACATGGATTTCTGCCAAAACGCGTTTTAAGCATGCACATGCGTCTTTTGGTAGACGCGGACGCAGTTTTCTGCAAAACCACACGATATGCATGCAAATGGTGCTTTTGGCAGAACGCGCGCGTGGATTTCTACCGAACGACGTAAAAAGCATGCCGATGCTGCTCTTTTTAGCACCTGCACATGGATTTGTGAAAAACGCGTTTTAAGCATGCACATGCATCTTTTGGTAGACGCGGACCCAGTTTTCTGCAAAACCACACGATATGCATGCAAATGGTGCTTTTGGCAGAACGCGCGCGTGGGTTTCTACCAAACGACGTGAAAAGCATGCCGATGCTGCTCTTTTTAGCACCCGCACATGGATTTGTGCCAAAACGCGTTTTAAGCATGCACATGCATCTTTTGGTAGACGCGGACGCAGTTTTCTGCAAAACCACACGATATGCATGCAAATGGTGCTTTTGGCAGAACGCGCGCGTGGATTTCAACCAAACGACGTAAAAAGCATGCCGATGCTGCTCTTTTTAGCACCTGCACATGGATTTGTGCCAAAACGCGTTTTAAGCATGCACATGCATCTTTTGGTAGACGCGGACGCAGTTTTCTGCAAAACCACACGATATGCATGCAAATGGTGCTTTTGGCAGAACGCGCGCGTGGATTTCTACCAAACGACGTGAAAAGCATGCCGATGCTGCTCTTTTTAGCACCCGCACATGGATTTGTGCCAAAACGCGTTTTAAGCATGCACATGCATCTTTTGGTAGACGCGGACGCAGTTTTCTGCAAAACCACACGATATGCATGCAAATGGTGCTTTTGGCAGAACGCGCGCGTGGATTTCTACCAAACGACGTGAAAAGCATGCCGATGCTGCTCTTTTTAGCACCCGCACATGGATTTGTGCCAAAATGCGTTTTAAGCATGCACATGCATCTTTTGGTAGACGCGGACGCAGTTTTCTGCAAAACCAGACGATATGCTTGCAAATGGTGCGTTTGGCAGAACGCGCGCGTGGATTTCTACCAAACGACGTGAAAAGCATTCCGATGCTGCTCTTTTTAGCACCCGCACATGGATTTGTGCCAAAACGCGTTTTAAGCATGCACATGCATCTTTTGGTAGACGCGGACGCAGTTTTCTGCAAAACCACACGATATGCGTGCAAATGGTGCTTTTGGCAGAACGCGCGCGTGGATTTCTACCAAACGACGTGAAAAGCATGCCGATGCTGCTCTTTTTAGCACCCGCACATGGATTTGGGCCAAAACGCGTTTTAAGCATGCACATGCATCTTTTGGTAGACGCGGACGCAGTTTTCTGCAAAACCACACGATATGCATGCAAATGGTGCTTTTGGCAGAACGCGCGCGTGGATTTCTACCAAACGACGTGAAAAGCATGCCGATGCTGCTCTTTTTAGCACCCGCACATGGATTTGTGCGAAAACGCGTTTTAAGCATGCACATGCATCTTTTGGTAGACGCGGACGCAGTTTTCTGCAAAACCACACGATATGCATGCAAATGGTGCTTTTGGCAGAACGCGCGCGTGGATTTCTACCAAACGACGTGAAAAGCATGCCGATGCTGCTCTTTTTAGCACCCGCACATGGATTTGTGCCAAAATGCGTTTTAAGCATGCACATGCATCTTTTGGTAGACGCGGACGCAGTTTTCTGTAAAACCAGACGATATGCATGCAAATGGTGCTTTTGGCAGAACGCGCGCGTGGATTTCTACCAAACGACGTGAAAAGCATGCCGATGCTGCTCTTTTTAGCACCCGCACATGGATTTGTGCCAAAACGCGTTTTAAGCATGCACATGCATCTTTTGGTAGACGCGGACGCAGTTTTCTGCAAAACCACACGATATGCGTGCAAATGGTGCTTTTGGCAGAACGCGCGCGTGTATTTCTACCAAACGACGTGAAAAGCATGCCGATGCTGCTCTTTTTTGCACCCGCACATGGACTTGTGCCAAAACGCGTTTTAAGCATGCACATGCATCTTTTGTTAGACACGGACGCAGTTTTCTGCAAAACCACACGATATGCGTGCAAATGGTGCTTTTGGCAGAACGCGCGCGTGGATTTCTACCAAACGACGTGAAAAGCATGCCGATGCTGCTCTTTTTAGCACCCGCACATGGATTTGTGCCAAAACGCGTTTTGAGCATGCACATGCGTCTTTTGGTAGACGCGGACGCAGTTTTCTGCAAAACCACACGATATGCATGCAAATGGTGCTTTTGGCAGAACGCGCGCGTGGATTTCTACCAAACGACGTGAAAAGCATGCCGATGCTGCTCTTTTTAGCACCCGCACATGGATTTGTGCCAAAACGCGTTTTAAGCATGCACATGCATCTTTTGGTAGACGCGGACGCAGTTTTCTGCAAAACCACACGATATGCATGCAAATGGTGCTTTTGGCAGAACGCGCGCGTTGGTTTCTACCAAACGACGTGAAAAGCATGCCGATGCTGCTCTTTTTAGCACCCGCACATGGATTTGTGCCAAAACGCGTTTTAAGCATGCACATGCATCTTTTGGTAGACGCGGACGCAGTTTTCTGCAAAACCACACGATATGCATGCAAATGGTGCTTTTGGCAGAACGCGCGCGTGGATTTCAACCAAACGACGTAAAAAGCATGCCGATGCTGCTCTTTTTAGCACCTGCACATGGATTTGTGCCAAAACGCATTTTAAGCATGCACATGCATCTTTTGGTAGACGCGGACGCAGTTTTCTGCAAAACCACACGATATGCATGCAAATGGTGCTTTTGGCAGAACGCGCGCGTGGATTTCTACCAAACGACGTGAAAAGCATGCCGATGCTGCTCTTTTTAGCACCCGCACATGGATTTGTGCCAAAGCGCGTTTTAAGCATGCACATGCATCTTTTGGTAGACGCGGACGCAGTTTTCTGCAAAACCACACGATATGCATGCAAATGGTGCTTTTGGCAGAACGCGCGCGTGGATTTCTACCAAACGACGTGAAAAGCATGCCGATGCTGCTCTTTTTAGCACCCGCACATGGATTTGTGCCAAAATGCGTTTTAAGCATGCACATGCATCTTTTGGTAGACGCGGACGCAGTTTTCTGCAAAACCAGACGATATGCTTGCAAATGGTGCGTTTGGCAGAACGCGCGCGTGGATTTCTACCAAACGACGTGAAAAGCATGCCGATGCTGCTCTTTTTAGCACCCGCACATGGATTTGTGCCAAAACGCGTTTTAAGCATGCACATGCATCTTTTGGTAGACGCGGACGCAGTTTTCTGCAAAACCACACGATATGCGTGCAAATGGTGCTTTTGGCAGAACGCGCGCGTGGATTTCTACCAAACGACGTGAAAAGCATGCCGATGCTGCTCTTTTTAGCACCCGCACATGGATTTGGGCCAAAACGCGTTTTAAGCATGCACATGCATCTTTTGGTAGACGCGGACGCAGTTTTCTGCAAAACCACACGATATGCATGCAAATGGTGCTTTTGGCAGAACGCGCGCGTGGATTTCTACCAAACGACGTGAAAAGCATGCCGATGCTGCTCTTTTTAGCACCCGCACATGGATTTGTGCCAAAACGCGTTTTAAGCATGCACATGCATCTTTTGGTAGACGCGGACGCAGTTTTCTGCAAAACCACACGATATGCATGCAAATGGTGCTTTTGGCAGAACGCGCGCGTGGATTTCTACCAAACGACGTGAAAAGCATGCCGATGCTGCTCTTTTTAGCACCCGCACATGGATTTGTGCCAAAATGCGTTTTAAGCAAGCACATGCATCTTTTGGTAGACGCGGACGCAGTTTTCTGTAAAACCAGACGATATGCATGCAAATGGTGCTTTTGGCAGAACGCGCGCGTGGATTTCTACCAAACGACGTGAAAAGCATGCCGATGCTGCTCTTTTTAGCACCCGCACATGGATTTGTGCCAAAACGCGTTTTAAGCATGCACATGCATCTTTTGGTAGACGCGGACGCAGTCTTCTGCAAAACCACACGATATGCGTGCAAATGGTGCTTTTGGCAGAACGCGCGCGTGGATTTCTACCAAACGACGTGAAAAGCATGCCGATGCTGCTCTTTTTTGCACCCGCACATGGACTTGTGCCAAAACGCGTTTTAAGCATGCACATGCATCTTTTGTTAGACACGGACGCAGTTTTCTGCAAAACCACACGATATGCGTGCAAATGGTGCTTTTGGCAGAACGCGCGCGTGGATTTCTACCAAACGACGTGAAAAGCATGCCGATGCTGCTCTTTTTAGCACCCGCACATGGATTTGTGCCAAAACGCGTTTTGAGCATGCACATGCGTCTTTTGGTAGACGCGGACGCAGTTTTCTGCAAAACCACACGGTATGCATGCAAATGGTGCTTTTGGCAGAACGCGCGCGTGGATTTCTACCAAACGACGTGAAAAGCATGCCGATGCTGCTCTTTTTAGCACCCGCACATGGATTTGTGCCAAAACGCGTTTTAAGCATGCACATGCATCTTTTGGTAGACGCGGACGCAGTTTTCTGCAAAACCACACGATATGCGTGCAAATGGTGCTTTTGGCGGAACGCGCGCGTGGATTTCTACCAAACGACGTGAAAAGCATGCCGATGCTGCTCTTTTTAGCACCCGCACATGGATTTGTGCCAAAACGCGTTTTAAGCATGCACATGCATCTTTTGGTAGACGCGGACGCAGTTTTCTGCAAAACCACACGATATGCGTGCAAATGGTGCTTTTGGCAGAACGCGCGCGTGGATTTCTACCAAACGACGTGAAAAGCATGCCGATGCTGCTCTTTTTAGCACCCGCACATGGATTTGGGCCAAAACGCGTTTTAAGCATGCACATGCATCTTTTGGTAGACGCGGACGCAGTTTTCTGCAAAACCACACGATATGCATGCAAATGGTGCTTTTGGCAGAACGCGCGCGTGGATTTCTACCAAACGACGTGAAAAGCATGCCGATGCTGCTCTTTTTAGCACCCGCACATGGATTTGTGCCAAAACGCGTTTTAAGCATGCACATGCATCTTTTGGTAGACGCGGACGCAGTTTTCTGCAAAACCACACGATATGCATGCAAATGGTGCTTTTGGCAGAACGCGCGCGTGGATTTCTACCAAACGATGTGAAAAGCATGCCGATGCTGCTCTTTTTAGCACCCGCACATGGATTTGTGCCAAAATGCGTTTTAAGCATGCACAAGCATCTTTTGGTAGACGCGGACGCAGTTTTCTGTAAAACCAGACGATATGCATGCAAATGGTGCTTTTGGCAGAACGCGCGCGTGGATTTCTACCAAACGACGTGAAAAGCATGCCGATGCTGCTCTTTTTAGCACCCGCACATGGATTTGTGCCAAAACGCGTTTTAAGCATGCACATGCATCTTTTGGTAGACGCGGACGCAGTCTTCTGCAAAACCACACGATATGCGTGCAAATGGTGCTTTTGGCAGAACGCGCGCGTGGATTTCTACCAAACGACGTGAAAAGCATGCCGATGCTGCTCTTTTTTGCACCCGCACATGGACTTGTGCCAAAACGCGTTTTAAGCATGCACATGCATCTTTGGTTAGACACGGACGCAGTTTTCTGCAAAACCACACGATATGCGTGCAAATGGTGCTTTTGGCAGAACGCGCGCGTGGATTTCTACCAAACGACGTGAAAAGCATGCCGATGCTGCTCTTTTTAGCACCCGCACATGGATTTGTGCCAAAACGCGTTTTGAGCATGCACATGCGTCTTTTGGTAGACGCGGACGCAGTTTTCTGCAAAACCACACGGTATGCATGCAAATGGTGCTTTTGGCAGAACGCGCGCGTGGATTTCTACCAAACGACGTGAAAAGCATGCCGATGCTGCTCTTTTTAGCACCCGCACATGGATTTGTGCCAAAACGCGTTTTAAGCATGCACATGCATCTTTTGGTAGACGCGGACGCAGTTTTCTGCAAAACCACACGATATGCGTGCAAATGGTGCTTTTGGCAGAACGCGCGCCTGGATTTCTACCAAACGACGTGAAAAGCATGCCGATGCTGCTCTTTTTTGCACCCGCACATGGACTTGTGCCAAAACGCGTTTTAAGCATGCACATGCATCTTTTGTTAGACACGGACGCAGTTTTCTGCAAAACCACACGATATGCGTGCAAATGGTGCTTTTGGCAGAACGCGCGCGTGGATTTCTACCAAACGACGTGAAAAGCATGCCGATGCTGCTCTTTTTAGCACCCGCACATGGATTTGTGCCAAAACGCGTTTTAAGCATGCACATGCATCTTTTGGTAGACGCGGACGCAGTTTTCTGCAAAACCACACGATATGCATGCAAATGGTGCTTTTGGCAGAACGCGCGCGTGGATTTCTACCAAACGACGTGAAAAGCATGCCGATGCTGCTCTTTTTAGCACCCGCACATGGATTTGTGCCAAAATGCGTTTTAAGCATGCACATGCATCTTTTGGTAGACGCGGACGCAGTTTTCTGCAAAACCACACGATATGCATGCAAATGGTGCTTTTGGCAGAACGCGCGCGTGGGTTTCTACCAAACGACGTGAAAAGCATGCCGATGCTGCTCTTTTTAGCACCCGCACATGGATTTGTGCCAAAACGCGTTTTAAGCATGCACATGCATCTTTTGGTAGACGCGGACGCAGTTTTCTGCAAAACCACACGATATGCATGCAAATGGTGCTTTTGGCAGAACGCGCGCGTGGATTTCAACCAAACGACGTAAAAAGCATGCCGATGCTGCTCTTTTTAGCACCTGCACATGGATTTGTGCCAAAACGCGTTTTAAGCATGCACATGCATCTTTTGGTAGACGCGGACGCAGTTTTCTGCAAAACCACACGATATGCATGCAAATGGTGCTTTTGGCAGAACGCGCGCGTGGATTTCTACCAAACGACGTGAAAAGCATGCCGATGCTGCTCTTTTTAGCACCCGCACATGGATTTGTGCCAAAACGCGTTTTAAGCATGCACATGCATCTTTTGGTAGACGGGGACGTAGTTTTCTGCAAAACCACACGATATGCATGCAAATGGTGCTTTTGGCAAGAACGCGCGCGTGGATTTCTACCAAACGACGTGAAAAGCATGCCGATGCTGCTCTTCTTAGCACCCGCACATGGATTTGTGCCAAAAGGCGTTTTAAGCATGCACATGCATCTTTTGGTAGACGCGGACGCAGTTTTCTGCAAAACCACACGATATGCATGCAAATGGTGCTTTTGGCAGAACGCGCGCGTGGATTTCTACCAAACGACGTGAAAAGCATGCCGATGCTGCTCTTTTTAGCACCCGCACATGGATTTGTGCCAAAACGCGTTTTAAGCATGCACATGCATCTTTTGGTAGACGCGGACGCAGTTTTCTGCAAAACCACACGATATGCATGCAAATGGTGCTTTTGGCAGAACGCGCGCGTGGATTTCAACCAAACGACGTAAAAAGCATGCCGATGCTGCTCTTTTTAGCACCTGCACATGGATTTGTGCCAAAACGCGTTTTAAGCATGCACATGCATCTTTTGGTAGACGCGGACGCAGTTTTCTGCAAAACCACACGATATGCATGCAAATGGTGCTTTTGGCAGAACGCGCGCGTGGATTTCTACCAAACGACGTGAAAAGCATGCCGATGCTGCTCTTTTTAGCACCCGCACATGGATTTGTGCCAAAACGCGTTTTAAGCATGCACATGCATCTTTTGGTAGACGGGGACGTAGTTTTCTGCAAAACCACACGATATGCATGCAAATGGTGCTTTTGGCAAGAACGCGCGCGTGGATTTCTACCAAACGACGTGAAAAGCATGCCGATGCTGCTCTTCTTAGCACCCGCACATGGATTTGTGCCAAAAGGCGTTTTAAGCATGCACATGCATCTTTTGGTAGACGCGGACGCAGTTTTCTGCAAAACCACACGATATGCATGCAAATGGTGCTTTTGGCAGAACGCGCGCGTGGATTTCTACCAAACGACGTGAAAAGCATGCCGATGCTGCTCTTTTTAGCACCCGCACATGGATTTGTGCCAAAACGCGTTTTAAGCATGCACATGCATCTTTTGGTAGACGCGGACGCAGTTTTCTGCAAAACCACACGATATGCATGCAAATGGTGCTTTTGGCAGAACGCGCGCGGTGATTTCTACCAAACGACGTGAAAAGCATGCCGATGCTGCTCTTTTTAGCACCCGCACATGGATTTGTGCCAAAACGCGTTTTAAGCATGCACATGCATCTTTTGGTAGACGGGGACGTAGTTTTCTGCTAAACCACGCGATATGCATGCAAATGGTGCTTTTGGCAAGAACGCGCGCGTGGATTTCTACCAAACGACGTGAAAAGCATGCCGATGCTGCTCTTCTTAGCACCCGCACATGGATTTGTGCCAAAAGGCGTTTTAAGCATGCACATGCATCTTTTGGTAGACGCGGACGCAGTTTTCTGCAAAACCACACGATATGCATGCAAATGGTGCTTTTGGCAGAACGCGCGCGTGGATTTCTACCAAACGACGTGAAAAGCATGCCGATGCTGCTCTTTTTAGCACCCGCACATGGATTTGTGCCAAAATGCGTTTTAAGCATGCACATGCATCTTTTGGTAGACGCGGACGCAGTTTTCTGCAAAACCACACGATATGCATGCAAATGGTGCTTTTGGCAGAACGCGCGCGTGGGTTTCTACCAAACGACGTGAAAAGCATGCCGATGCTGCTCTTTTTAGCACCCGCACATGGATTTGTGCCAAAACGCGTTTTAAGCATGCACATGCATCTTTTGGTAGACGCGGACGCAGTTTTCTGCAAAACCACACGATATGCATGCAAATGGTGCTTTTGGCAGAACGCGCGCGTGGATTTCAACCAAACGACGTAAAAAGCATGCCGATGCTGCTCTTTTTAGCACCTGCACATGGATTTGTGCCAAAACGCGTTTTAAGCATGCACATGCATCTTTTGGTAGACGCGGACGCAGTTTTCTGCAAAACCACACGATATGCATGCAAATGGTGCTTTTGGCAGAACGCGCGCGTGGATTTCTACCAAACGACGTGAAAAGCATGCCGATGCTGCTCTTTTTAGCACCCGCACATGGATTTGTGCCAAAACGCGTTTTAAGCATGCACATGCATCTTTTGGTAGACGGGGACGTAGTTTTCTGCAAAACCACACGATATGCATGCAAATGGTGCTTTTGGCAAGAACGCGCGCGTGGATTTCTACCAAACGACGTGAAAAGCATGCCGATGCTGCTCTTCTTAGCACCCGCACACGGATTTGTGCCAAAAGGCGTTTTAAGCATGCACATGCATCTTTTGGTAGACGCGGACGCAGTTTTCTGCAAAACCACACGATATGCATGCAAATGGTGCTTTTGGCAGAACGCGCGCGTGGATTTCTACCAAACGACGTGAAAAGCATGCCGATGCTGCTCTTTTTAGCACCCGCACATGGATTTGTGCCAAAACGCGTTTTAAGCATGCACATGCATCTTTTGGTAGACGCGGACGCAGTTTTCTGCAAAACCACACGATATGCATGCAAATGGTGCTTTTGGCAGAACGCACGCGTGGATTTCAACCAAACGACGTAAAAAGCATGCCGATGCTGCTCTTTTTAGCACCTGCACATGGATTTGTGCCAAAACGCGTTTTAAGCATGCACATGCATCTTTTGGTAGACGCGGACGCAGTTTTCTGCAAAACCACACGATATGCATGCAAATGGTGCTTTTGGCAGAACGCGCGCGTGGATTTCTACCAAACGACGTGAAAAGCATGCCGATGCTGCTCTTTTTAGCACCCGCACATGGATTTGTGCCAAAACGCGTTTTAAGCATGCACATGCATCTTTTGGTAGACGGGGACGTAGTTTTCTGCAAAACCACACGATATGCATGCAAATGGTGCTTTTGGCAAGAACGCGCGCGTGGATTTCTACCAAACGACGTGAAAAGCATGCCGATGCTGCTCTTCTTAGCACCCGCACATGGATTTGTGCCAAAAGGCGTTTTAAGCATGCACATGCATCTTTTGGTAGACGCGGACGCAGTTTTCTGCAAAACCACACGATATGCATGCAAATGGTGCTTTTGGCAGAACGCGCGCGTGGATTTCTACCAAACGACGTGAAAAGCATGCCGATGCTGCTCTTTTTAGCACCCGCACATGGATTTGTGCCAAAACGCGTTTTAAGCATGCACATGCATCTTTTGGTAGACGCGGACGCAGTTTTCTGCAAAACCACACGATATGCATGCAAATGGTGCTTTTGGCAGAACGCGCGCGGTGATTTCTACCAAACGACGTGAAAAGCATGCCGATGCTGCTCTTTTTAGCACCCGCACATGGATTTGTGCCAAAACGCGTTTTAAGCATGCACATGCATCTTTTGGTAGACGGGGACGTAGTTTTCTGCTAAACCACGCGATATGCATGCAAATGGTGCTTTTGGCAAGAACGCGCGCGTGGATTTCTACCAAACGACGTGAAAAGCATGCCGATGCTGCTCTTCTTAGCACCCGCACATGGATTTGTGCCAAAAGGCGTTTTAAGCATGCACATGCATCTTTTGGTAGACGCGGACGCAGTTTTCTGCAAAACCACACGATATGCATGCAAATGGTGCTTTTGGCAGAACGCGCGCGTGGATTTCTACCAAACGACGTGAAAAGCATGCCGATGCTGCTCTTTTTAGCACCCGCACATGGATTTGTGCCAAAACGCGTTTTAAGCATGCACATGCATCTTTTGGTAGACGGGGACGTAGTTTTCTGCAAAACCACACGATATGCATGCAAATGGTGCTTTTGGCAAGAACGCGCGCGTGGATTTCTACAAAACGACGTGAAAAGCATGCCGATGCTGCTCTTCTTAGCACCCGCACATGGATTTGTGCCAAAAGGCGTTTTAAGCATGCACATGCATCTTTTGGTAGACGCGGACGCAGTTTTCTGCAAAACCACACGATATGCATGCAAATGGTGCTTTTGGCAGAACGCGCGCGTGGATTTCTACCAAACGACGTGAAAAGCATGCCGATGCTGCTCTTTTTTAGCACCCGCACATGGATTTGTGCCAAAACGCGTTTTAAGCATGCACATGCATATTTTGGTAGACGCGGACGCAGTTTTCTGCAAAACCACACGATATGCATGCAAATGGTGCTTTTGGCAGAACGCGCGCGTGGATTTCTACCAAACGACGTGAAAAGCATGCCGATGCTGCTCTTTTTAGCACCCGCGCATGGACTTGTGCCAAAACGCGTTTTAAGCATGCACAACATGCATCTTTTGTTAGACGCGGACGCAGTTTTCTGCAAAACCACACGATATGCGTGCAAATGGTGCTTTTCGCAGAACGCGCGCGTGGATTTCTACCAAACGACGTGAAAAGCATGCCGATGTTGCTCTTTTTAGCACCCGCACATGGATTTGTGCCAAAACGCGTTTGAAGCATGCACATGCGTCTTTTGGTAGACGCGGACGCAGTTTTCTTCAAAACCACACGATATGCATGCAAATGGTGCTTTTGGCAGAACGCGCGCCTGGATTTCTACCAAACGACGTGAAAAGCATGCCGATGCTGCTCTTTTTTGCACCCGCACATGGACTTGTGCCAAAACGCGTTTTAAGCATGCACATGCATCTTTTGTTAGACACGGACGCAGTTTTCTGCAAAACCACACGATATGCGTGCAAATGGTGCTTTTGGCAGAACGCGCGCGTGGATTTCTACCAAACGACGTGAAAAGCATGCCGATGCTGCTCTTTTTAGCACCCGCACATGGATTTGTGCCAAAACGCGTTTTGAGCATGCACATGCGTCTTTTGGTAGACGCGGACGCAGTTTTCTGCAAAACCACACGATATGCATGCAAATGGTGCTTTTGGCAGAACGCGCGCGTGGGTTTCTACCAAACGACGTGAAAAGCATGCCGATGCTGCTCTTTTTAGCACCCGCACATGGATTTGTGCCAAAACGCGTTTTAAGCATGCACATGCATCTTTTGGTAGACGCGGACGCAGTTTTCTGCAAAACCACACGATATGCATGCAAATGGTGCTTTTGGCAGAACGCGCGCGTGGATTTCTACCAAACGACGTGAAAAGCATGCCGATGCTGCTCTTTTTAGCACCCGCACATGGATTTGTGCCAAAACGCGTTTTAAGCATGCACATGCATCTTTTGGTAGACGCGGACGCAGTTTTCTGCAAAACCACACGATATGCATGCAAATGGTGCTTTTGGCAGAACGCGCGCGGTGATTTCTACCAAACGACGTGAAAAGCATGCCGATGCTGCTCTTTTTAGCACCCGCACATGGATTTGTGCCAAAACGCGTTTTAAGCATGCACATGCATCTTTTGGTAGACGGGGACGTAGTTTTCTGCAAAACCACACGATATGCATGCAAATGGTGCTTTTGGCAAGAACGCGCGCGTGGATTTCTACCAAACGACGTGAAAAGCATGCCGATGCTGCTCTTCTTAGCACCCGCACATGGATTTGTGCCAAAAGGCGTTTTAAGCATGCACATGCATCTTTTGGTAGACGCGGACGCAGTTTTCTGCAAAACCACACGATATGCATGCAAATGGTGCTTTTGGCAGAACGCGCGCGTGGATTTCTACCAAACGACGTGAAAAGCATGCCGATGCTGCTCTTTTTAGCACCCGCACATGGATTTGTGCCAAAACGCGTTTTAAGCATGCACATGCATCTTTTGGTAGACGGGGACGTAGTTTTCTGCAAAACCACACGATATGCATGCAAATGGTGCTTTTGGCAAGAACGCGCGCGTGGATTTCTACCAAACGACGTGAAAAGCATGCCGATGCTGCTCTTCTTAGCACCCGCACATGGATTTGTGCCAAAAGGCGTTTTAAGCATGCACATGCATCTTTTGGTAGACGCGGACGCAGTTTTCTGCAAAACCACACGATATGCATGCAAATGGTGCATTTGGCAGAACGCGCGCGTGGATTTCTACCAAACGACGTGAAAAGCATGCCGATGCTGCTCTTTTTTAGCACCCGCACATGGATTTGTGCCAAAACGCGTTTTAAGCATGCACATGCATCTTTTGGTAGACGCGGACGCAGTTTTCTGCAAAACCACACGATATGCATGCAAATGGTGCTTTTGGCAGAACGCGCGCGTGGATTTCTACCAAACGACGTGAAAAGCATGCCGATGCTGCTCTTTTTAGCACCCGCGCATGGACTTGTGCCAAAACGCGTTTTAAGCATGCACAACATGCATCTTTTGTTAGACGCGGACGCAGTTTTCTGCAAAACCACACGATATGCGTGCAAATGGTGCTTTTCGCAGAACGCGCGCGTGGATTTCTACCAAACGACGTGAAAAGCATGCCGATGCTGCTCTTTTTAGCACCCGCACATGGATTTGTGCCAAAACGCGTTTTAAGCATGCACATGCGTCTTTTGGTAGACGCGGACGCAGTTTTCTGCAAAACCACACGATATGCATGCAAATGGTGCTTTTGGCAGAACGCGCGCGTGGATTTCTACCAAACGACGTAAAAAGCATGCCGATGCTGCTCTTTTTAGCACCCGCACATGGATTTGTGCCAAAACGCGTTTTAAGCATGCACATGCATCTTTTGGTAGACGCGGACGCAGTTTTCTGCAAAACCACACGATATGCATGCAAATGGTGCTTTTGGCAGAACGCGCGCGTGGATTTCTACCAAACGACGTGAAAAGCATGCCGATGCTGCTCTTTTTAGCACCCGCACATGGATTTGTGCCAAAACGCGTTTTAAGCATGCACATGCATCTTTTGGTAGACGCGGACGCAGTTTTCTGAAAAACCACACGATATGCATGCAAATGGTGCTTTTGGCAGAACGCACGCGTGGATTTCTACCAAACGACGTGAAAAGCATGCCGATGCTGCTCTTTTTAGCACCCGCACATGGATTTGTGCCAAAACGCGTTTTAAGCATGCACATGCATCTTTTGGTAAACGCGGACGCAGTTTTCTGCAAAACCACACGATATGCATGCAAATGGTGCTTTTGGCAGAACGCGCGCGTGGATTTCTACCAAACGACGTGAAAAGCATGCCGATGCTGCTCTTTTTTAGCACCCGCACATGGATTTGTGCCAAAACGCGTTTTAAGCATGCACATGCATATTTTGGTAGACGCGGACGCAGTTTTCTGCAAAACCACACGATATGCATGCAAATGGTGCTTTTGGCAGAACGCGCGCGTGGATTTCTACCAAACGACGTGAAAAGCATGCCGATGCTGCTCTTTTTAGCACCCGCGCATGGACTTGTGCCAAAACGCGTTTTAAGCATGCACAACATGCATCTTTTGTTAGACGCGGACGCAGTTTTCTGCAAAACCACACGATATGCGTGCAAATGGTGCTTTTCGCAGAACGCGCGCGTGGATTTCTACCAAACGACGTGAAAAGCATGCCGATGTTGCTCTTTTTAGCACCCGCACATGGATTTGTGCCAAAACGCGTTTTAAGCATGCACATGCGTCTTTTGGTAGACGCGGACGCAGTTTTCTTCAAAACCACACGATATGCATGCAAATGGTGCTTTTGGCAGAACGCGCGCCTGGATTTCTACCAAACGACGTGAAAAGCATGCCGATGCTGCTCTTTTTTGCACCCGCACATGGACTTGTGCCAAAACGCGTTTTAAGCATGCACATGCATCTTTTGTTAGACACGGACGCAGTTTTCTGCAAAACCACACGATATGCGTGCAAATGGTGCTTTTGGCAGAACGCGCGCGTGGATTTCTACCAAACGACGTGAAAAGCATGCCGATGCTGCTCTTTTTAGCACCCGCACATGGATTTGTGCCAAAACGCGTTTTGAGCATGCACATGCGTCTTTTGGTAGACGCGGACGCAGTTTTCTGCAAAACCACACGATATGCATGCAAATGGTGCTTTTGGCAGAACGCGCGCGTGGGTTTCTACCAAACGACGTGAAAAGCATGCCGATGCTGCTCTTTTTAGCACCCGCACATGGATTTGTGCCAAAACGCGTTTTAAGCATGCACATGCATCTTTTGGTAGACGCGGACGCAGTTTTCTGCAAAACCACACGATATGCATGCAAATGGTGCTTTTGGCAGAACGCGCGCGTGGATTTCTACCAAACGACGTGAAAAGCATGCCGATGCTGCTCTTTTTAGCACCCGCACATGGATTTGTGCCAAAACGCGTTTTAAGCATGCACATGCATCTTTTGGTAGACGCGGACGCAGTTTTCTGCAAAACCACACGATATGCATGCAAATGGTGCTTTTGGCAGAACGCGCGCGGTGATTTCTACCAAACGACGTGAAAAGCATGCCGATGCTGCTCTTTTTAGCACCCGCACATGGATTTGTGCCAAAACGCGTTTTAAGCATGCACATGCATCTTTTGGTAGACGGGGACGTAGTTTTCTGCAAAACCACACGATATGCATGCAAATGGTGCTTTTGGCAAGAACGCGCGCGTGGATTTCTACCAAACGACGTGAAAAGCATGCCGATGCTGCTCTTCTTAGCACCCGCACATGGATTTGTGCCAAAAGGCGTTTTAAGCATGCACATGCATCTTTTGGTAGACGCGGACGCAGTTTTCTGCAAAACCACACGATATGCATGCAAATGGTGCTTTTGGCAGAACGCGCGCGTGGATTTCTACCAAACGACGTGAAAAGCATGCCGATGCTGCTCTTTTTAGCACCCGCACATGGATTTGTGCCAAAACGCGTTTTAAGCATGCACATGCATCTTTTGGTAGACGGGGACGTAGTTTTCTGCAAAACCACACGATATGCATGCAAATGGTGCTTTTGGCAAGAACGCGCGCGTGGATTTCTACCAAACGACGTGAAAAGCATGCCGATGCTGCTCTTCTTAGCACCCGCACATGGATTTGTGCCAAAAGGCGTTTTAAGCATGCACATGCATCTTTTGGTAGACGCGGACGCAGTTTTCTGCAAAACCACACGATATGCATGCAAATGGTGCATTTGGCAGAACGCGCGCGTGGATTTCTACCAAACGACGTGAAAAGCATGCCGATGCTGCTCTTTTTTAGCACCCGCACATGGATTTGTGCCAAAACGCGTTTTAAGCATGCACATGCATCTTTTGGTAGACGCGGACGCAGTTTTCTGCAAAACCACACGATATGCATGCAAATGGTGCTTTTGGCAGAACGCGCGCGTGGATTTCTACCAAACGACGTGAAAAGCATGCCGATGCTGCTCTTTTTAGCACCCGCGCATGGACTTGTGCCAAAACGCGTTTTAAGCATGCACAACATGCATCTTTTGTTAGACGCGGACGCAGTTTTCTGCAAAACCACACGATATGCGTGCAAATGGTGCTTTTCGCAGAACGCGCGCGTGGATTTCTACCAAACGACGTGAAAAGCATGCCGATGCTGCTCTTTTTAGCACCCGCACATGGATTTGTGCCAAAACGCGTTTTAAGCATGCACATGCGTCTTTTGGTAGACGCGGACGCAGTTTTCTGCAAAACCACACGATATGCATGCAAATGGTGCTTTTGGCAGAACGCGCGCGTGGATTTCTACCAAACGACGTAAAAAGCATGCCGATGCTGCTCTTTTTAGCACCCGCACATGGATTTGTGCCAAAACGCGTTTTAAGCATGCACATGCATCTTTTGGTAGACGCGGACGCAGTTTTCTGCAAAACCACACGATATGCATGCAAATGGTGCTTTTGGCAGAACGCGCGCGTGGATTTCTACCAAACGACGTGAAAAGCATGCCGATGCTGCTCTTTTTAGCACCCGCACATGGATTTGTGCCAAAACGCGTTTTAAGCATGCACATGCATCTTTTGGTAGACGCGGACGCAGTTTTCTGAAAAACCACACGATATGCATGCAAATGGTGCTTTTGGCAGAACGCACGCGTGGATTTCTACCAAACGACGTGAAAAGCATGCCGATGCTGCTCTTTTTAGCACCCGCACATGGATTTGTGCCAAAACGCGTTTTAAGCATGCACATGCATCTTTTGGTAAACGCGGACGCAGTTTTCTGCAAAACCACACGATATGCATGCAAATGGTGCTTTTGGCAGAACGCGCGCGGTGATTTCTACCAAACGACGTGAAAAACATGCCGATGCTGCTCTTTTTAGCACCCACAGATGGATTTGTGCCAAAACGCGTTTTAAGCATGCACATGCATCTTTTGGTAGACGCGCACGCAGTTTTCTGCAAAACCACACGATATGCATGCAAATGCTGCTTTTGGCAGAACGCGCGCGTGGATTTCTACCAAACGACGTGAAAAGCATGCCGATGCTGCTCTTTTTAGCACCCGCACATGGATTTGTGCCAAAACGCGTTTTAAGCATGCACATGCATCTTTTGGTAGACGGGGACGTAGTTTTCTGCAAAACCACACGATATGCATGCAAATGGTGCTTTTGGCAAGAACGCGCGCGTGGATTTCTACAAAACGACGTGAAAAGCATGCCGATGCTGCTCTTCTTAGCACCCGCACATGGATTTGTGCCAAAAGGCGTTTTAAGCATGCACATGCATCTTTTGGTAGACGCGGACGCAGTTTTCTGCAAAACCACACGATATGCATGCAAATGGTGCTTTTGGCAGAACGCGCGCGTGGATTTCTACCAAACGACGTGAAAAGCATGCCGATGCTGCTCTTTTTTAGCACCCGCACATGGATTTGTGCCAAAACGCGTTTTAAGCATGCACATGCATATTTTGGTAGACGCGGACGCAGTTTTCTGCAAAACCACACGATATGCATGCAAATGGTGCTTTTGGCAGAACGCGCGCGTGGATTTCTACCAAACGACGTGAAAAGCATGCCGATGCTGCTCTTTTTAGCACCCGCGCATGGACTTGTGCCAAAACGCGTTTTAAGCATGCACAACATGCATCTTTTGTTAGACGCGGACGCAGTTTTCTGCAAAACCACACGATATGCGTGCAAATGGTGCTTTTCGCAGAACGCGCGCGTGGATTTCTACCAAACGACGTGAAAAGCATGCCGATGTTGCTCTTTTTAGCACCCGCACATGGATTTGTGCCAAAACGCGTTTTAAGCATGCACATGCGTCTTTTGGTAGACGCGGACGCAGTTTTCTTCAAAACCACACGATATGCATGCAAATGGTGCTTTTGGCAGAACGCGCGCCTGGATTTCTACCAAACGACGTGAAAAGCATGCCGATGCTGCTCTTTTTTGCACCCGCACATGGACTTGTGCCAAAACGCGTTTTAAGCATGCACATGCATCTTTTGTTAGACACGGACGCAGTTTTCTGCAAAACCACACGATATGCGTGCAAATGGTGCTTTTGGCAGAACGCGCGCGTGGATTTCTACCAAACGACGTGAAAAGCATGCCGATGCTGCTCTTTTTAGCACCCGCACATGGATTTGTGCCAAAACGCGTTTTGAGCATGCACATGCGTCTTTTGGTAGACGCGGACGCAGTTTTCTGCAAAACCACACGATATGCATGCAAATGGTGCTTTTGGCAGAACGCGCGCGTGGGTTTCTACCAAACGACGTGAAAAGCATGCCGATGCTGCTCTTTTTAGCACCCGCACATGGATTTGTGCCAAAACGCGTTTTAAGCATGCACATGCATCTTTTGGTAGACGGGGACGTAGTTTTCTGCAAAACCACACGATATGCATGCAAATGGTGCTTTTGGCAAGAACGCGCGCGTGGATTTCTACCAAACGACGTGAAAAGCATGCCGATGCTGCTCTTCTTAGCACCCGCACATGGATTTGTGCCAAAAGGCGTTTTAAGCATGCACATGCATCTTTTGGTAGACGCGGACGCAGTTTTCTGCAAAACCACACGATATGCATGCAAATGGTGCTTTTGGCAGAACGCGCGCGTGGATTTCTACCAAACGACGTGAAAAGCATGCCGATGCTGCTCTTTTTAGCACCCGCACATGGATTTGTGCCAAAACGCGTTTTAAGCATGCACATGCATCTTTTGGTAGACGGGGACGTAGTTTTCTGCAAAACCACACGATATGCATGCAAATGGTGCTTTTGGCAAGAACGCGCGCGTGGATTTCTACCAAACGACGTGAAAATCATGCCGATGCTGCTCTTCTTAGCACCCGCACATGGATTTGTGCCAAAAGGCGTTTTAAGCATGCACATGCATCTTTTGGTAGACGCGGACGCAGTTTTCTGCAAAACCACACGATATGCATGCAAATGGTGCATTTGGCAGAACGCGCGCGTGGATTTCTACCAAACGACGTGAAAAGCATGCCGATGCTGCTCTTTTTTAGCACCCGCACATGGATTTGTGCCAAAACGCGTTTTAAGCATGCACATGCATCTTTTGGTAGACGCGGACGCAGTTTTCTGCAAAACCACACGATATGCATGCAAATGGTGCTTTTGGCAGAACGCGCGCGTGGATTTCTACCAAACGACGTGAAAAGCATGCCGATGCTGCTCTTTTTAGCACCCGCGCATGGACTTGTGCCAAAACGCGTTTTAAGCATGCACAACATGCATCTTTTGTTAGACGCGGACGCAGTTTTCTGCAAAACCACACGATATGCGTGCAAATGGTGCTTTTCGCAGAACGCGCGCGTGGATTTCTACCAAACGACGTGAAAAGCATGCCGATGCTGCTCTTTTTAGCACCCGCACATGGATTTGTGCCAAAACGCGTTTTAAGCATGCACATGCGTCTTTTGGTAGACGCGGACGCAGTTTTCTGCAAAACCACACGATATGCATGCAAATGGTGCTTTTGGCAGAACGCGCGCGTGGATTTCTACCAAACGACGTAAAAAGCATGCCGATGCTGCTCTTTTTAGCACCCGCACATGGATTTGTGCCAAAACGCGTTTTAAGCATGCACATGCATCTTTTGGTAGACGCGGACGCAGTTTTCTGCAAAACCACACGATATGCATGCAAATGGTGCTTTTGGCAGAACGCGCGCGTGGATTTCTACCAAACGACGTGAAAAGCATGCCGATGCTGCTCTTTTTAGCACCCGCACATGGATTTGTGCCAAAACGCGTTTTAAGCATGCACATGCATCTTTTGGTAGACGCGGACGCAGTTTTCTGAAAAACCACACGATATGCATGCAAATGGTGCTTTTGGCAGAACGCACGCGTGGATTTCTACCAAACGACGTGAAAAGCATGCCGATGCTGCTCTTTTTAGCACCCGCACATGGATTTGTGCCAAAACGCGTTTTAAGCATGCACATGCATCTTTTAGTAAACGCGGACGCAGTTTTCTGCAAAACCACACGATATGCATGCAAATGGTGCTTTTGGCAGAACGCGCGCGGTGATTTCTACCAAACGACGTGAAAAACATGCCGATGCTGCTCTTTTTAGCACCCACAGATGGATTTGTGCCAAAACGCGTTTTAAGCATGCACATGCATCTTTTGGTAGACGCGCACGCAGTTTTCTGCAAAACCACACGATATGCATGCAAATGGTGCTTTTGGCAGAACGCGCGCGTGGATTTCTACCAAACGACGTGAAAAGCATGCCGATGCTGCTCTTTTTAGCACCCGCACATGGATTTGTGCCAAAACGCGTTTTAAGCATGCACATGCATCTTTTGGTAGACGCGGACGCAGTTTTCTGCAAAACCACACGATATGCATGCAAATGGTGCTTTTGGCAGAACGCGCGCGTGGATTTCTACCGAACGACGTGAAAAGCATGCCGATGCTGCTCTTTTTAGCACCCGCACATGGATTTGTGCCAAAACGCGTTTTAAGCATGCACATGCATCTTTTGGTAGACGCGGACGCAGTTTTCTGCAAAACCACACGATATGCATGCAAATGGTGCTTTTGGCAGAACGCGCGCGTGGATTTCTACCAAACGACGTGAAAAGCATGCCGATGCTGCTCTTTTTAGCACCCGCACATGGATTTGTGCCAAAACGCGTTTTAAGCATGCACATGCATCTTTTGGTAGACGCGGACGCAGTTTTCTGCAAAACCACACGATATGCATGCAAATGGTGCTTTTGGCAGAACGCGCGCGTGGATTTCTACCAAACGACGTGAAAAGCATGCCGATGCTGCTCTTTTTAGCACCCGCACATGGATTTGTGCCAAAACGCGTTTTAAGCATGCACATGCATCTTTTGGTAGACGGGGACGTAGTTTTCTGCAAAACCACACGATATGCATGCAAATGGTGCTTTTGGCAAGAACGCGCGCGTGGATTTCTACCAAACGACATTAAAAGCATGCCGATGCTGCTCTTTTTAGCACCCGCACATGGATTTGTGCCAAAACGCGTTTTAAGCATGCACATGCATCTTTTGGTAGACGCGGACGCAGTTTTCTGCAAAACCACACGATATGCATGCAAATGGTGCTTTTGGCAGAACGCGCGCGTGGATTTCTACCAAACGACGTGAAAAGCATGCCGATGCTGCTCTTTTTAGCACCCGCACATGGATTTGTGCCAAAACGCGTTTTAAGCATGCACATGCATCTTTTGGTAGACGCGGACGCAGTTTTCTGCAAAACCACACGATATGCATGCAAATGGTGCTTTTGGCAGAACGCGCGCGTGGATTTCTACCAAACGACGTGAAAAGCATGCCGATGCTGCTCTTTTTAGCACCCGCACATGGATTTGTGCCAAAACGCGTTTTAAGCATGCACATGCATCTTTTGGTAGACGGGGACGTAGTTTTCTGCAAAACCACACGATATGCATGCAAATGGTGCTTTTGGCAAGAACGCGCGCGTGGATTTCTACCAAACGACATGAAAAGCATGCCGATGCTGCTCTTTTTAGCACCCGCACATGGATTTGTGCCAAAACGCGTTTTAAGCATGCACATGCATCTTTTGGTAGACGCGGACGCAGTTTTCTGCAAAACCACACGATATGCATGCAAATGGTGCTTTTGGCAGAACGCGCGCGTGGATTTCTACCAAACGACGTGAAAAGCATGCCGATGCTGCTCTTTTTAGCACCCGCACATGGATTTGTGCCAAAACGCGTTTTAAGCATGCACATGCATCTTTTGGTAGACGCGGACGCCGTTTTCTGCAAAACCACACGATATGCATGCAAATAGTGCTTTTGGCAGAACGCGCGCGTGGATTTCTACCAAACGACGTGAAAAGCATGCCGATGCTGCTCTTTTTAGCACCCGCACATGGACTTGTGCCAAAACGCGTTTTAAGCATGCACATGCATCTTTTGGTAGACGCGGACGCAGTTTTCTGCAAAACCACACGATATGCGTGCAAATGGTGCTTTTGGCAGAACGCGCGCGTGGATTTCTACCAAACGACGTGAAAAGCACGCCGATGCTGCTCTTTTTAGCACCCGCACATGGATTTCTGCCAAAACGCGTTTTAAGCATGCACATGCGTCTTTTGGTAGACGCGGACGCAGTTTTCTACAAAACCACACGATATGCATGCAAATGGTGCTTTTGGCAGAACGCGCGCGTGGATTTCTACCAAACGACGTAAAAAGCATGCCGATGCTGCTCTTTTTAGCACCTGCACATGGATTTGTGCCAAAACGCGTTTTAAGCATGCACATGCATCTTTTGGTAGACGCGGACGCAGTTTTCTGCAAAACCACACGATATGCATGCAAATGGTGCTTTTGGCAGAACGCGCGCGTGGATTTCTACCAAACGACGTGAAAACATGCCGATACTGCTCTTTTTAGCACCCGCACATGGATTTGTGCCAAAACGCGTTTTAAGCATGCACATGCATCTTTTGGTAGACGCGGACGCAGTTTTCTGCAAAACCACACGATATGCATGCAAATGGTGCTTTTGGCAGAACGCGCGCGTGGATTTCTACCAAACGACGTGAAAAGCATGCCGATGCTGCTCTTTTTAGCACCCGCACATGGATTTGTGCCAAAACGCGTTTTAAGCATGCACATGCATCTTTTGGTAGACGCGGACGCAGTTTTCTGCAAAACCACACGATATGCATGCAAATGGTGCTTTTGGCAGAACGCGCGCGTGGATTTCTACCAAACGACGTGAAAAGCATGCCGATGCTGCTCTTTTTAGCACCCGCACATGGATTTGTGCCAAAACGCGTTTTAAGCATGCACATGCATCTTTTGGTAGACGCGGACGCAGTTTTCTGCAAAACCAGACGATATGCATGCAAATGGTGCTTTTGGCAGTACGCGCGCGTGGATTTCTACCAAACGACGTGAAAAGCATGCCGATGCTGCTCTTTTTAGCACCCGCACATGGATTTGTGCCAAAACGCGTTTTAAGCATGCACATGCATCCTTTGGTAGACGCGGACGCAGTTTTCTGCAAAACCACACGATATGCGTGCAAATGGTGCTTTTGGCAGAACGCGCGCGTGGATTTCTACCAAACGACGTGAAAAGCATGCCGATGCTGCTCTTTTTAGCACCCGCACATGGATTTGTGCCAAAACGCGTTTTAAGCATGCACATGCATCTTTTGGTAGACGTGGACGCAGTTTTCTGCAAAACCACACGATATGCATGCAAATGGTGCTTTTGGCAGAACGCACGCGTGGATTTCTACCAAACGACGTGAAAAGCATGCCGATGCTGCTCTTTTTAGCACCCGCACATGGATTTGAGCCAAAACGCGTTTTAAGCATGCACATGCATCTTTTGGTAGACGCGGCCGCAGTTTTCTTCAAAACCACACGATATGCATGCAAATGGTGCTTTTGGCAGAAGGCGCGCGTGGATTTCTACCAAACGACGTGAAAAGCATGCCGATTCTGCTCTTTTTAGCACCCGCACATGGATTTGTGCCAAAACGCGTTTTAAGCATTCACATGCATCTTTTGGTAGACGCGGACGCAGTTTTCTGCAAAACCACACGATATGCATGCAAATGGTGCTTTTGGCAGAACGCGCGCGTGGATTTCTACCAAACGACGTGAAAAGCATGCCGATGCTGCTCTTTTTAGCACCCGCACATGGATTTGTGCCAAAACGCGTTTTAAGCATGCACATGCATCTTTTGGTAGACGGGGACGTAGTTTTCTGCAAAACCACACGATATGCATGCAAATTGTGCTTTTGGCAAGAACGCGCGCGTGGATTTCTACCAAACGACGTGAAAAGCATGCCGATGCTGCTCTTTTTAGCACCCGCACATGGATTTGTGCCAAAACGCGTTTTAAGCATGCACATGCATCTTTTGGTAGACGCGGACGCAGTTTTCTGCAAAACCACACGATATGCATGCAAATGGTGCTTTTGGCAGAACGCGCTCGTGGATTTCTACAAAACGATGTGAAAAGCATGCCGATGCTGCTCTTTTTAGCACCCGCACATGGATTTGTGCCAAAACGCGTTTTAAGCATGCACATGCATCTTTTGGTAGACGCGGACGCAGTTTTCTGCAAAACCACACGATATGCATGCAAATGGTGCTTTTGGCAGAACGCGCGCGTGGATTTCTACCAAATGACGTGAAAAGCATGCCGATGCTGCTCTTTTTAGCACTCGCACTTGGATTTGTGCCAAAACGCGTTTTAAGCATGCACATGCATCTTTTGGTAGACGCGGACGCAGTTTTCTGCAAAACCACACGATATGCATGCAAATGGTGCTTTTGGCAGAACGCGCGCGTGTATTTCTACCAAACGACGTGAAAAGCATGCCGATGCTGCTCTTTTTAGCACCCGCACATGGATTTGTGCCAAAACGCGTTTTAAGCATTCACATGCATTTTTGGTAGACGCGGACGCAGTTTTCTGCAAAACCACACGATATGCATGCAAATGGTGCTTTTGGCAGAACGCGCGCGTGGATTTCTACCAAACGACGTGAAAAGCATGCCGATGCTGCTCTTTTTAGCACCCGCACATGGATTTGTGCCAAAACGCGTTTTAAGCATGCACATGCATCTTTTGGTAGACGGGGACGTAGTTTTCTGCAAAACCACACGATATGCATGCAAATGGTGCTTTTGGCAAGAACGCGCGCGTGGATTTCTACCAAACGACGTGAAAAGCATGCCGATGCTGCTCTTTTTAGCACCTGCACATGGATTTGTGCCAAAACGCGTTTTAAGCATGCACATGCATCTTTGGTAGACGCGGACGCAGTTTTCTGCAAAACCACACGATATGCATGCAAATGGTGCTTTTGGCAGAACGCGCGCGTGGATTTCTACCAAACGACGTGAAAAGCATGCCGATGCTGCTCTTTTTAGCACCCGCACATGGATTTGTGCCAAAACGCGTTTTAAGCATGCACATGCATCTTTTGGTAGACGCGGACGCAGTTTTCCGAAAAACCACACGATATGCATGCAAATGGTGCTTTTGGCAGAACGCGCGCGTGGATTTCTACCAAACGACGTGAAAAGCATGCCGATGCTGCTCTTTTTAGCACCCGCACATGCATTTGTGCCAAAACGCGTTTTAAGCATGCACATGCATCTTTTGGTAGACGCGGACGCAGTTTTCTGCAAAACCACACGATATGCATGCAAATGGTGCTTTTGGCAGAACGCGCGCGTGGATTTCTACCGAACGACGTGAAAAGCATGCCGATGCTGCTCTTTTTAGCACCCGCACATGGATTTGTGCCAAAACGCGTTTTAAGCATTCACATGCATCTTTTGGTAGACGCGGACGCAGTTTTCTGCAAAACCACACGATATGCATGCAAATGGTGCTTTTGGCAGAACGCGCGCGTGGATTTCTACCAAACGACGTGAAAAGCATGCCGATGCTGCTCTTTTTAGCACCCGCACATGGATTTGTGCCAAAACGCGTTTTAAGCATGCGCATGCATCTTTTGGTAGACGGGGACGTTGTTTTCTGCAAAACCACACGATATGCATGCAAATGGTGCTTTTGGCAAGAACGCGCGCGTGGATTTCTACCAAACGACGTGAAAAGCATGCCGATGCTGCTCTTTTTAGCACCCGCACATGGATTTGTGCCAAAACGCGTTTTAAGCATGCACATGCATCATTTGGTAGACGCGGACGCAGTTTTCTGCAAAACCACACGATATGCATGCAAATGGTGCTTTTGGCAGAACGCGCGCGTGTATTTCTACCAAACGACGTGAAAAGCATGCCGATGCTGCTCTTTTTAGCACCCGCACATGGATTTGTGCCAAAACGCGTTTTAAGCATTCACATGCATTTTTGGTAGACGCGGACGCAGTTTTCTGCAAAACCACACGATATGCATGCAAATGGTGCTTTTGGCAGAACGCGCGCGTGGATTTCTACCAAACGACGTGAAAAGCATGCCGATGCTGCTCTTTTTAGCACCCGCACATGGATTTGTGCCAAAACGCGTTTTAAGCATGCACATGCATCTTTTGGTAGACGGGGACGTAGTTTTCTGCAAAACCACACGATATGCATGCAAATGGTGCTTTTGGCAAGAACGCGCGCGTGGATTTCTACCAAACGACGTGAAAAGCATGCCGATGCTGCTCTTTTTAGCACCTGCACATGGATTTGTGCCAAAACGCGTTTTAAGCATGCACATGCATCTTTGGTAGACGCGGACGCAGTTTTCTGCAAAACCACACGATATGCATGCAAATGGTGCTTTTGGCAGAACGCGCGCGTGGATTTCTACCAAACGACGTGAAAAGCATGCCGATGCTGCTCTTTTTAGCACCCGCACATGGATTTGTGCCAAAACGCGTTTTAAGCATGCACATGCATCTTTTGGTAGACGCGGACGCAGTTTTCCGAAAAACCACACGATATGCATGCAAATGGTGCTTTTGGCAGAACGCGCGCGTGGATTTCTACCAAACGACGTGAAAAGCATGCCGATGCTGCTCTTTTTAGCACCCGCACATGCATTTGTGCCAAAACGCGTTTTAAGCATGCACATGCATCTTTTGGTAGACGCGGACGCAGTTTTCTGCAAAACCACACGATATGCATGCAAATGGTGCTTTTGGCAGAACGCGCGCGTGGATTTCTACCGAACGACGTGAAAAGCATGCCGATGCTGCTCTTTTTAGCACCCGCACATGGATTTGTGCCAAAACGCGTTTTAAGCATTCACATGCATCTTTTGGTAGACGCGGACGCAGTTTTCTGCAAAACCACACGATATGCATGCAAATGGTGCTTTTGGCAGAACGCGCGCGTGGATTTCTACCAAACGACGTGAAAAGCATGCCGATGCTGCTCTTTTTAGCACCCGCACATGGATTTGTGCCAAAACGCGTTTTAAGCATGCGCATGCATCTTTTGGTAGACGGGGACGTTGTTTTCTGCAAAACCACACGATATGCATGCAAATGGTGCTTTTGGCAAGAACGCGCGCGTGGATTTCTACCAAACGACGTGAAAAGCATGCCGATGCTGCTCTTTTTAGCACCCGCACATGGATTTGTGCCAAAACGCGTTTTAAGCATGCACATGCATCATTTGGTAGACGCGGACGCAGTTTTCTGCAAAACCACACGATATGCATGCAAATGGTGCTTTTGGCAGAACGCGCGCGTGGATTTCTACCAAACGACGTGAAAAGCATGCCGATGCTGCTCTTTTTAGCACCCGCACATGGATTTGTGCCAAAACGCGTTTTAAGCATGCACATGCATCTTTTGGTAGACGCGGACGCAGTTTTCTGCAAAACCACACGATATGCATGCAAATGGTGCTTTTGGCAGAACGCGCTCGTGGATTTCTACAAAACGATGTGAAAAGCATGCCGATGCTGCTCTTTTTAGCACCCGCACATGGATTTGTGCCAAAACGCGTTTTAAGCATGCACATGCATCTTTTGGTAGACGCGGACGCAGTTTTCTGCAAAACCACACGATATGCATGCAAATGGTGCTTTTGGCAGAACGCGCGCGTGGATTTCTACCAAACGACGTGAAAAGCATGCCGATGCTGCTCTTTTTAGCACCCGCACATGGATTTGTGCCAAAACGCGTTTTAAGCATGCACATGCATCTTTTGGTAGACGCGGACGCAGTTTTCTGCAAAACCACACGATATGCATGCTAATGGTGCTTTTGACAGAACGCGCGCGTGGATTTCTACCAAATGACGTGAAAAGCATGCCGATGCTGCTCTTTTTAGCACTCGCACTTGGATTTGTGCCAAAACGCGTTTTAAGCATGCACATGCATCTTTTGGTAGACGCGGACGCAGTTTTCTGCAAAACCACACGATATGCATGCAAATGGTGCTTTTGGCAGAACGCGCGCGTGTATTTCTACCAAACGACGTGAAAAGCATGCCGATGCTGCTCTTTTTAGCACCCGCACATGGATTTGTGCCAAAACGCGTTTTAAGCATTCACATGCATTTTTGGTAGACGCGGACGCAGTTTTCTGCAAAACCACACGATATGCATGCAAATGGTGCTTTTGGCAGAACGCGCGCGTGGATTTCTACCAAACGACGTGAAAAGCATGCCGATGCTGCTCTTTTTAGCACCCGCACATGGATTTGTGCCAAAACGCGTTTTAAGCATGCACATGCATCTTTTGGTAGACGGGGACGTAGTTTTCTGCAAAACCACACGATATGCATGCAAATGGTGCTTTTGGCAAGAACGCGCGCGTGGATTTCTACCAAACGACGTGAAAAGCATGCCGATGCTGCTCTTTTTAGCACCTGCACATGGATTTGTGCCAAAACGCGTTTTAAGCATGCACATGCATCTTTGGTAGACGCGGACGCAGTTTTCTGCAAAACCACACGATATGCATGCAAATGGTGCTTTTGGCAGAACGCGCGCGTGGATTTCTACCAAACGACGTGAAAAGCATGCCGATGCTGCTCTTTTTAGCACCCGCACATGGATTTGTGCCAAAACGCGTTTTAAGCATGCACATGCATCTTTTGGTAGACGCGGACGCAGTTTTCCGAAAAACCACACGATATGCATGCAAATGGTGCTTTTGGCAGAACGCGCGCGTGGATTTCTACCAAACGACGTGAAAAGCATGCCGATGCTGCTCTTTTTAGCACCCGCACATGCATTTGTGCCAAAACGCGTTTTAAGCATGCACATGCATCTTTTGGTAGACGCGGACGCAGTTTTCTGCAAAACCACACGATATGCATGCAAATGGTGCTTTTGGCAGAACGCGCGCGTGGATTTCTACCGAACGACGTGAAAAGCATGCCGATGCTGCTCTTTTTAGCACCCGCACATGGATTTGTGCAAAACGCGTTTTAAGCATTCACATGCATCTTTTGGTAGACGCGGACGCAGTTTTCTGCAAAACCACACGATATGCATGCAAATGGTGCTTTTGGCAGAACGCGCGCGTGGATTTCTACCAAACGACGTGAAAAGCATGCCGATGCTGCTCTTTTTAGCACCCGCACATGGATTTGTGCCAAAACGCGTTTTAAGCATGCGCATGCATCTTTTGGTAGACGGGGACGTTGTTTTCTGCAAAACCACACGATATGCATGCAAATGGTGCTTTTGGCAGAACGCGCGCGTGGATTTCTACCAAACGACGTGAAAAGCATGCCGATGCTGCTCTTTTTAGCACCCGCACATGGATTTGTGCCAAAACGCGTTTTAAGCATGCACATGCATCTTTTGGTAGACGCGGACGCAGTTTTCTGCAAAACCACACGATATGCATGCAAATGGTGCTTTTGGCAGAACGCGCGCGTGGATTTCTACCAAACGACGTGAAAAGCATGCCGATGCTGCTCTTTTTAGCACCCGCACATGGATTTGTGCCAAAACGCGTTTTAAGCATGCACATGCATCTTTTGGTAGACGCGGACGCAGTTTTCTGCAAAACCACACGATATGCATGCAAATGGTGCTTTTGGCAGAACGCGCGCGTGGATTTCTACCAAACGACGTGAAAAGCATGCCGATGCTGCTCTTTTTAGCACCCGCACATGGATTTGTGCCAAAACGCGTTTTAAGCATGCACATGCATCTTTTGGTAGACGCGGACGCAGTTTTCTGCAAAACCACACGATATGCATGCAAATGGTGCTTTTGGCAGAACGCGCGCGTGGATTTCTACCAAACGACGTGAAAAGCATGCCGATGCTGCTCTTTTTAGCACCCGCACATGGATTTGTGCCAAAACGCGTTTTAAGCATGCACATGCATCTTTTGGTAGACGCGGACGCAGTTTTCTGCAAAACCACACGATATGCATGCAAATGGTGCTTTTGGCAGAACGCGCGCGTGGATTTCTACCAAACGACGTGAAAAGCATGCCGATGCTGCTCTTTTTAGCACCCGCACATGGATTTGTGCCAAAACGCGTTTTAAGCATGCACATGCATCTTTTGGTAGACGCGGACGCAGTTTTCTGCAAAACCACACGATATGCATGCAAATGGTGCTTTTGGCAGAACGCGCGCGTGGATTTCTACCAAACGACGTGAAAAGCATGCCGATGCTGCTCTTTTTAGCACCCGCACATGGATTTGTGCCAAAACGCGTTTTAAGCATGCACATGCATCTTTTGGTAGACGCGGACGCAGTTTTCTGCAAAACCACACGATATGCATGCAAATGGTGCTTTTGGCAGAACGCGCGCGTGGATTTCTACCAAACGACGTGAAAAGCATGCCGATGCTGCTCTTTTTAGCACCCGCACATGGATTTGTGCCAAAACGCGTTTTAAGCATGCACATGCATCTTTTGGTAGACGCGGACGCAGTTTTCTGCAAAACCACACGATATGCATGCAAATGGTGCTTTTGGCAGAACGCGCGCGTGGATTTCTACCAAACGACGTGAAAAGCATGCCGATGCTGCTCTTTTTAGCACCCGCACATGGATTTGTGCCAAAACGCGTTTTAAGCATGCACATGCATCTTTTGGTAGACGCGGACGCAGTTTTCTGCAAAACCACACGATATGCATGCAAATGGTGCTTTTGGCAGAACGCGCGCGTGGATTTCTACCAAACGACGTGAAAAGCATGCCGATGCTGCTCTTTTTAGCACCCGCACATGGATTTGTGCCAAAACGCGTTTTAAGCATGCACATGCATCTTTTGGTAGACGCGGACGCAGTTTTCTGCAAAACCACACGATATGCATGCAAATGGTGCTTTTGGCAGAACGCGCGCGTGGATTTCTACCAAACGACGTGAAAAGCATGCCGATGCTGCTCTTTTTAGCACCCGCACATGGATTTGTGCCAAAACGCGTTTTAAGCATGCACATGCATCTTTTGGTAGACGCGGACGCAGTTTTCTGCAAAACCACACGATATGCATGCAAATGGTGCTTTTGGCAGAACGCGCGCGTGGATTTCTACCAAACGACGTGAAAAGCATGCCGATGCTGCTCTTTTTAGCACCCGCACATGGATTTGTGCCAAAACGCGTTTTAAGCATGCACATGCATCTTTTGGTAGACGCGGACGCAGTTTTCTGCAAAACCACACGATATGCATGCAAATGGTGCTTTTGGCAGAACGCGCGCGTGGATTTCTACCAAACGACGTGAAAAGCATGCCGATGCTGCTCTTTTTAGCACCCGCACATGGATTTGTGCCAAAACGCGTTTTAAGCATTCACATGCATCTTTTGGTAGACGCGGACGCAGTTTTCTGCAAAACCACACGATATGCATGCAAATGGTGCTTTTGGCAGAACGCGCGCGTGGATTTCTACCAAACGACGTGAAAAGCATGCCGATGCTGCTCTTTTTAGCACCCGCACATGGATTTGTGCCAAAACGCGTTTTAAGCATGCACATGCATCTTTTGGTAGACGGGGACGTAGTTTTCTGCAAAACCACACGATATGCATGCAAATGGTGCTTTTGGCAAGAACGCGCGCGTGGATTTCTACCAAACGACGTGAAAAGCATGCCGATGCTGCTCTTTTTAGCACCCGCACATGGATTTGTGCCAAAACGCGTTTTAAGCATGCACATGCATCTTTTGGTAGACGCGGACGCAGTTTTCTGCAAAACCACACGATATGCATGCAAATGGTGCTTTTGGCAGAACGCGCGCGTGGATTTCTACCAAACGACGTGAAAAGCATGCCGATGCTGCTCTTTTTAGCACCCGCACATGGATTTGTGCCAAAACGCGTTTTAAGCATGCACATGCATCTTTTGGTAGACGCGGACGCAGTTTTCCGAAAAACCACACGATATGCATGCAAATGGTGCTTTTGGCAGAACGCGCGCGTGGATTTCTACCAAACGACGTGAAAAGCATGCCGATGCTGCTCTTTTTAGCACCCGCACATGGATTTGTGCCAAAACGCGTTTTAAGCATGCACATGCATCTTTTGGTAGACGCGGACGCAGTTTTCTGCAAAACCACACGATATGCATGCAAATGGTGCTTTTGGCAGAACGCGCGCGTGGATTTCTACCAAACGACGTGAAAAGCATGCCGATGCTGCTCTTTTTAGCACCCGCACATGGATTTGTGCCAAAACGCGTTTTAAGCATGCACATGCATCTTTTGGTAGACGCGGACGCAGTTTTCTGCAAAACCACACGATATGCATGCAAATGGTGCTTTTGGCAGAACGCGCGCGTGGATTTCTACCAAACGACGTGAAAAGCATGCCGATGCTGCTCTTTTTAGCACCCGCACATGGATTTGTGCCAAAACGCGTTTTAAGCATGCACATGCATCTTTTGGTAGACGCGGACGCAGTTTTCTGCAAAACCACACGATATGCATGCAAATGGTGCTTTTGGCAGAACGCGCGCGTGGATTTCTACCAAACGACGTGAAAAGCATGCCGATGCTGCTCTTTTTAGCACCCGCACATGGATTTGTGCCAAAACGCGTTTTAAGCATGCACATGCATCTTTTGGTAGACGCGGACGCAGTTTTCTGCAAAACCACACGATATGCATGCAAATGGTGCTTTTGGCAGAACGCGCGCGTGGATTTCTACCAAACGACGTGAAAAGCATGCCGATGCTGCTCTTTTTAGCACCCGCACATGGATTTGTGCCAAAACGCGTTTTAAGCATGCACATGCATCTTTTGGTAGACGCGGACGCAGTTTTCTGCAAAACCACACGATATGCATGCAAATGGTGCTTTTGGCAGAACGCGCGCGTGGATTTCTACCAAACGACGTGAAAAGCATGCCGATGCTGCTCTTTTTAGCACCCGCACATGGATTTGTGCCAAAACGCGTTTTAAGCATGCACATGCATCTTTTGGTAGACGCGGACGCAGCTTTCTGCAAAACCACACGATATGCATGCAAATGGTGCTTTTGGCAGAACGCGCGCGTGGATTTCTACCAAACGACGTGAAAAGCATGCCGATGCTGCTCTTTTTAGCACCCGCACATGGATTTGTGCCAAAACGCGTTTTAAGCATGCACATGCATCTTTTGGTAGACGCGGACGCAGTTTTCTGCAAATCCACACGATATGCATGCAAATGGTGCTTTTGGCAGAACGCGCGCGTGGATTTCTACCAAACGACGTGAAAAGCATGCCGATGCTGCTCTTTTTAGCACCCGCACATGGATTTGTACCAAAACGCGTTTTAAGCATGCACATGCATCTTTTGGTAGACGCGGACGCAGTTTTCACTTCCAACACTACATACAAGGTTTGCCTGGTAAACCTGCTTGCATCTCCTGTGGCGGCTTCCCGGATAATGCTCACATTCTGTGGGATTGTCCGGCGAGCCGTCTCGCTATTGAGGCTAGCCTTGCCAGACTCTCACCCACTCGTAGACCTACGACACTTGAGGAGTGGCTGGCGGACTCCTCCCTCCGACTACGTGCTTGCCATGATCGAGCTCATCACGACGCTCGCCTTGGCAGACAACTAGAACAAAGCGGGCGAACCCGGACCGGGGTTCTTGAATAAAGTTTATTCTCTCTCTCTCTTCTCTCTCTCTCTCGTAGTAGCGGCACCATGATTCGTCCCCGGCCACAATTGCAAACAAGAAGTCGTCACCCTCGTTGGGATACGGGTTAGATGAGTCAAGGCAGCGCCGAACCTCTCCGTCTTCTGGCGGTGGTTCAAAATCTTGGGCAACCATTGCACACACAAGAGCCGATAACCGAGATGTTCATAAATTATTGTGTGACCCCGAACCGCCCTGCCAATTCATCGATGCTTATCCTCCGTTCTTGTCTAC